>NW_027422190.1:0-247050 GCF_037893015.1 Macrotis lagotis | reverse complement strand
CCTGGTTTCCCCTTGCCGTGCCGTGCGTTTTGTTACACTTGCCTTGCCTGGCTTTGCCTTGCCTTCCTTTCCTTCCGTTACTCTTTCCTTGCCTTGCCGTGCACTGCCTAGCCTTGCGTTGTCGTTCATTAGGCTTGCCTTGCCTGACCGTACCTTGCCTGGCGTTACCCTTTCCTTGCATTTCCGTGCATTGCATAGCCCTGCGTTGTCGTGCCTTAGCCTTGTTTCCCCTTGCCGTGCCGTTCCTTCTCTTAGCCTTACCTTGCCTTGCTTTCCCTTGCTTTCCTAGCCTTCCGATACTCTTTGCTTACCTTCCGTGCATTGCCTAGCCTTGCGTTGTCGTGCCTTAGCCTTGCCTCGCCTGACAGTGCCCTGCCTTGCGTTACCCTTTCCTTGCGTTGCCGTGCATTGCCTAGCCGTGCGTTGTCGTGCCTTAGCCTTGTTTCCCCTTGCGGTGCCGTGCCTTCCGTTACCCTTGCCTTGCCTTGCTTTCGCTTGCCTTCCTTGCCTTCCGTTACTGTTTGCTTGCCTTGCCGTGCATTGCCAAACCTTGTGTTGTCGTACGTTATTCTTGCCTTGCCTGACCGTGCCTTGCCTTGCGTTACCCTTTCCTTGCCTTGCCGTCCATTGCCTAACCGTGCGTTGTCGTGACTTAGCCTTGTTTCACCTTGCCATAGCCTTGCTTGCGTTGCCTTGCTTTGCCTTGCATTCCTTGCCTTCCGTTACTCTTTGCTTGCCTTCCGGGCATTGGCTAGCCTTGCGTTGTCGTGCCTTAGCCTTTTTTCACCTTGCCATAGCCTTGCTTGCGTTGCCTTCCTCTGCCTTGCATTCCTTGCCTTCCGTTACTCTTTGCTTGCCTTCCGTGCATTACATACCTTGCGTTGTCGTGCCTTAGCCTTGCCTCGATTGACCGTGCCTTGCCTTGCGTTACCCTTTCCTTGCCTTGCCGTGCATTGCCTAGCCGTGCGTTGTCGTGCATTAGCCTTGCCTTGCCTCACCGTGCCTTGCCTTGCGTTACCCTTTCCTTGCCTTGCCGTGCATTGCCTACCTTGCGTTGTCGTGCCTTACCCTTGCCTTTTTCCCCTTGCCGTGCCGTGCCTTTTGTTACACTTGTCTTGCCTTGCTTTGCCTTACCTTCCTTTCCTTCCGTTACTCTTTCCTTGCCTAGCCGTGCACTGCCTACCCTTGTGTTGTCGTGCAGTAGCCTTGCCTCGCCTGACCGTGCCTTGCCTTGCGTTACCCCTTCCTTGCCTTGCCGTGCATTGCCTAGGCCTGCGTTTTCGTGCCTTAGCATTGTTTCCCCTTACCGTGCCGTTCCTTCCGTTACCTTTGCCTTCCCTTGCTTGCCCTTCCCTTCCTTGACTTCCGTTACTCTTTCTTTGCCTTACGTGCATTGCCTAGCCTTGCGTTGTCGTGCCTTAACCTTGCCTCGCCTGACCGTGCCTTCCCTTGCGTTACCCTTTCCTTGCCTGGCCGTGCATTGCATAGCCGTGCGTTGCCGTGCCTTAGCCTTGTTTACCCTTGCCGAGCCGTTCCTTCCGTTACCCTTGCCTTGCCTTGCTTTCCCTTGCCTTCCTTGCCTTCCGTCACTCTTTGCTTGCCTTCCGTGCATTGCCTAGCCTTGCTTTGTCGTGCCTTAGCCTTGCCTCGCCTGACCGTGCCTTCCCTTGCGTTACCCTTTCCTTGCCTTGCTTTGCATTGCCTAGCCGTGCGTTGTCGTGCATTAGAGTTGCCTTGCCTCACCGTGCCTTGCCTTGCGTTGCCCTGTCGTTCCCTATCCGTGCATTCCCTAGCTGTGCGTTGTCGTACCTTAGCCTTGTTTCCCCTTGCGGTGCCGTGCCTTCCGATACCCTTGCTTTGCCTTGGTTTCCCTTGCTTTCCTTGCCTTGCGTTACTGTTTGCTTGCCTTGCCGTGCATTGCCCAACCTTGTGTTGTCATGCGTTATTCTTGCCTTGCATGACCGTGCCTTGCCTTGCGTTGCCCTTTCCTTGCCTTGCCGTGCATTGCCTAGCCGTCCGTTCTCGTGCCTTAGCCTTGTTTCACCTTGCCATAGCCTTGCTTGCGTTGCCTTGCTTTGCCTTGACTTCCATGCCTTCCGTTACTCTTTGCATGCCTTCCGTGCATTGCCTAGCCTTGTGTTGTCGTGCCTTAGCCTTGCCTCGCCTGACAGTGCCTTGCCTTGCGTTACCCCTTCCTTGCCTTGCCGTGCATTGCCTAACCCTGCGTTTTCGTGCCTTAGCATTGTTTCCCCTTACCGTGCCGTTCCTTCCGTTCCCCTTGCCTTCCCTCGCTTGCCCTTGCCTTTCTTGCCTTCCGTTACTCTTGGCTTGCCTTCCGTGCATTGCCTAGCCGTGCCTTGTCGTGCCTTAGCCTTGCCTTGCCTGACCGTGTCTTGCCTGGAGTTACCCTTTCATTCCTTTGCCGTGCATTGCCTAGCCGTGCGGTGTCGTGCATTAGCCTTGCCTTGCCTGACCGTTCCTTCCCTGGCGTTACCCTTTCCTTGCCTTTCCGTGCATTGCCTAGCCCTGCGTTGTCGTGCCTTAGCCTTGTTTCCCCTTGCCGTGCAGTTCCTTCTCTTACCCTTACCTTGCCTTGCTTTCCCTTGCTTTCCTTCCCTGCCGTTACTCTTTGCTTACGTTCAATGCATTGCCTAGCCTTGCGTTGTCGTGCCTTAGCTTTGCCTCGCCTAACAGTGCCTTGCCTTGCGTTACCCTTTCCTTGCCTTGCCGTGCATTGACTAGCCGTGCGTTGTCGTGCCTTAGCCTTGTTTCCCCTTGCCGTGCTGTTCCTTCCCTTACCTATACTTTGCCTTGCTTTCCCTTGCTTTCCTTGCCTTCCGTTACTCTTTGCTTACCTTCCGTGCATTGCTTAGCCTTGCGTTGTCGTGCCTTAACCTTGCCTCGCCTGACAGTGCCTTGCCTTGCGTCACCCTTTCCTTCCCTGGCCGTGCATTGCCTAGCCGTGCGTTTTCGTGCATTAGCCTTGTTTCACCTTGCCATAGCCTTGCTTGCGTTGCCTTGCTTTGCCTCGCCTTCCTTTCCTTCCGTTACACTTTCCTTGCCTAGCCGTACACTGCCTAGCCTTGCGTTGTCGTACATAAGCCTTGCCTCGCCTGACCGTGCCTTCGCTTGCGTTACCCTTTCCTTGCCTTGCCGTGGATTGCGTAGCCCTGCGTTGTCGTGCCTTAGGCTTGTTTCCCCTTACCTTGCCTTTCCTTCCATTACCCTTGCCTTCCCTTGCTTTCCCTTGCCTTCCTTGCCTTCCGTTACTCTTTGCTTACCTTCCGTGCATTGCCTAGCCTTCCGTTGTCGTGCCTTAGCCTTGCCTCGCCTGACCGTGCCTTGCCTTGCGTTACCCTTTCCTTGCCTGGCCGTGCATTGCCTAGCCGTGCATTGTCGTGCATTAGCCTTGTTTCACCTTGCCATAGCCTTGCTTGCGTTGCCTTGCTTTGCCTTGCCTTCCTTTCCTTCCGTTACTCTTTCCTTGCCTAACCGTACACTGCCTAGCCTTGCGTTGTCGTGCATTATCCTTGCCTCGCCTGACCGTGCCTTGCCTTGTGTTACCCTTTCCTTGCCTTGCCGTGCATTGCCTAGCCGTGCGTTGTCGTGCCTTAGCCTTGTTTCCCCTTACCGTGCCGTTCCTTCCATTACCCTTTCCTTGCTTGGCATTCCCTTGCTTTCTTTGCCTTCCGTTACTCTTTTCTTGCCTTGCCGTGCATTGCCTAGCCGTGAGTTGTCGTGCCTTAGCCTGTTTTCACCTTGCCATAGACTTGCTTGCATTGCCTTGCTTTGCCTTGCATTCCTTGACTTCTGTTATTCTTTGCTTGACTTCCGAGCATTGCATAGCCGTGCGTTGCCGTGCCTTAGCCTGGTTTCCCCTTGCCGTGCCGTGCGTTTTGTTAAACTTGCCTTGCCTGGCTTTGCCTTGCCTTCCTTTCCTTCTGTTACTCTTTCCTTGCCTTGCCGTGCACTGCCTAGCCTTGCGTTGTCATTCATTAGCCTTGTCTTGCCTGACCGTGCCTTGCCTGGCGTTACCCTTTCCTTGCTTTTCCGTGCATTGCCTAGCCCTGCGTTGTCGTGCCTTAGCGTTGTTTCCCCTTGCCGTGCCGTTCCTTCTCTTACCCTTACCTTGCCTTGCTTTCCCTTGCTTTCCTTGCCTTCCGTTACTCTTTGCTTACCTTCCGTGCATTGCCTAGCCTTGCGTTGTCGTGCCTTAGCCTTCCCTCGCCTGACAGTGCCTTGCCTTGCGTTACCCTTTTCTTGCGTTGCCGTGCATTGCCTAGCCGTGCGTTGTCGTGCCTTAGCCTTGTTTCTCCTTGCGGTGCCTTCCATTTCCGTTCCGCCCTTGCCTTCCGTTACTCTTTGCTTGCCTTCCGTGCATTGCCTAGCTTTGCGATGTCGTGCCTTAGCCTTTTTTCACCTTGCCATAGCCTTGCTTGCGTTTCCTTCCTTTGCCTTGCATTCCTTGCCTTCCGTTACTCTTTGCTTGCCTTCCTTGCATTGACTAGCCTTGCGTTGTCGTGCCTTAGCCTTGCCTCGCCTGACCGTGCCTTGCCTTGCGTTACCCTTTCCTTGCCTTTCCGTGCATTGCATAGCCGTGCGTTGTCGTGCCTTAGCCTTGCCTTGCCTGACCGTGCCTTGCCTTACGTTGCCCTGTCCTTCCCTATCCGTGCATTCCCTAGCTGTGCGTTGTCGTTCCTTAGCCTTGTTTCCCCTTGCGGTGCCGTGCCTTCCGTTACCCTTGCTTTGCCTTGGTTTCCCTTGCCTTCCTTGCCTTGCGTTACTGTTTGCTTGCCTTGCCGTGCATTGCCCAACCTTGTGTTGTCATGCGTTATTCTTGCCTTGCATGACCGTGCCTTGCCTTGCGTTCCCCTTTCCTTGCCTTGCCGTGCATTACCTAGCCGTCCTTTCTCGTGCCTTAGCCTTGTTTCACCTTGCCATAGCCTTGCTTGCGTTGCCTTGCTTTGCCTTGCCTTCCTTGCCTTCCGTTACTCTTTGCATGCCTTCCGCGCATTGCCTAGCCTTGCGTTGTCGTACATTAGCCTTGCCTCGCCTGACAGTGCCTTGCCATGCGTTACCCATTCCTTCCCTTGCCGTGCATTGCCTAGCCCTGCGTTTTCGTGCCTTAGCATTGTTTCCCCTTACCGTGCCGTTCCTTCCGTTCCCCTTGCCTTCCCTTGCTTTCCCTTGCCTTCCTTGCCTTCCGTTACTCTTTGCTTACTTTCCGTGCATTGCCTAGCCTTCCGTTGTCGTGCCTTAGCCTTGCCTCGCCTGTAAGTGCCTTGCCTTGCGTTACCCCTTCCTTGCCTGGCCGTGCATTGCCTAGCCCTGCGTTTTCGTGCCTTAGCATTGTTTCCCCATACCGTGCCGTTCCTTCCGTTCCCCTTGCCTTCCCTTGCTTGCCCTTGCCTTCCTTGCCTTCCGTTACTATTGGCTTGCCTTCCGTGCATTGCCTAGCCTTGCGTTGTCGTTCCTTAACCTTGCCTCGCCTGACCGTGCCTTGCCTTGCGTTACCCTTTCCTTGCCTTGCCGTGCATTGCCTAACCGTGCGTTGTCGTGCATTAGCCATGCCTTGCCTCACCGTGCCTTGCCTTGCGTTACCCTTTCCTTGATTGGCCGTGCATTTCCTAGCCGTGCGTTGCCGTGCCTTAGCCTTGTTTCCCCTTGCCGTGCCTTGCCGTTTGTTACACTTGCCTTGCCTTGCTTTGCCTTGCCTTCCTTTCCTTCCCTTACTCTTTCCTTGCCTAGCCGTACACTGCCTACCCTTGCATTGTCGTGCATTAACCTTGCCTCGACTGACCGTGCCTTGCGTTGCGTTACCCTTTCCCTGCCTTGCCGTGCATTGCCTAGCCCTGCGTTGTCGTGCCTTAGCCTTGTTTCCCCTTACCGTGCCGTTCCTTCCATTACCCTTGCCTTCCCTTTCTTTCCCTTGCCTTCCTTGCCTTCCGTTACTATTTGCTTGCCTTCCGTGCATTGCCTTGTTTCCCCTTACCTTGCCTTTCCTTCCATTACCCTTTCCTTGCTTGGCATTCCCTTGCTTTCTTTGCCTTCCGTTACTCTTTTCTTGCCTTCCGTGCATTGCCTACCCTTGCGTTGTCGTGCCTAAGCCTTCCCTCGCCTGACCGTGCCTTGCCTTGCGTTACCCTTTCCTTGCCTTGCCGTGCATTGCCTAGCCGTGCGTTGTCGTGCCTTAGCCTTTTTTCACCTTGCCATAGAATTGCTTGCGTTGCCTTGCTTTGCCTTGCATTCCTTGACTTCCGTTATACTTTGCTTGACTTCCGAGCATTGCCTAGCCGTGCGTTGCCGTGCCTTAGCCTGGTTTCCCCTTGCCGTGCCGTGCGTTTTGTTAAACTTGCCTTGCCTGGCTTTGCCTTGCCTTCCTTTCCTTCCGTTACTCTTTCTTTGCCTTGCCGTGCACTGCCTAGCCTTGCGTTGTCGTTCATTAGCCTTGCCTTGCCTGACCGTGCCTTGCCTGGCGTTACCCTTTCCTTGCTTTTCCGTGCATTGCCTATCCCTGCGTTGTCGTGCCTTAGCGTTGTTTCCCCTTGCCGTGCCGTTCCTTCTCTTACCCTTACCTTGCCTTGCTTTCCCTTGCTTTCCTTGCCTTCCGTTACTCTTTGCTTACCTTCCGTGCATTGCCTAGCCTTGCGTTGTCGTGCCTTAGCCTTCCCTCGCCTGACAGTGCCTTGCCTTGCGTTACCCTTTCTTTCCCTTGCCGTGCATTGCCTAGCCGTGCGGTGTCGTGCATTAGCCTTGCCTTGCCTGACCATTCCTTCCCTGGCGTTACCCTTTCCTTGCCTTTCCGTGCATTGTCTATCCCTGCGTTGTCGTGCCTTAGCCTTGTTTCCCCTTGCAGTGCAGTTCCTTCTCTTACCCTTACCTTGCTTTGCTTTCCCTTGCTTTCCTTCCCTTCCGTTACTCTTTGCTTACGTTCAATGCATTGCCTAGCCTTTCGTTGTCGTGCCTTAGCCTTGCCTCGCCTGACAGTGCCTTGCCTTGCGTTACCCTTTCCTTGCCTTGCCGTGCATTGACTAGCCGTGCGTTGTCGTGCCTTAGCCTTGTTTCCCCTTGCCGTGCCGTTCCTTCCCTTACCCATACCTTGCCTTGCTTTCCCTTGCTTCCCTTGCCTTCCGTTACTCTTTGCTTACCTTCCGTGCATTGCCTAGCCTTGCGTTGTCGTGCCTTAACTTTGCCTCCTCTGACAGTGCCTTGCCTTGCGTCACCCTTTCCTTCCCTGGCCGTGCATTGCCTAGCCGTGCGTTGTCGTGCATTAGCCTTGTTTCACCTTGCTATAGCCTTGCTTGCGTTGCCTTGCTTTGCCTCGCCTTCCTTTCCTTCCGTTACACTTTCCTTGCCTAACCGTACACTGCCTAGCCTTGCGTTGTCGTGCATTAGCCTTGCCTCGCCTGACCGTGCCTTGCCTTGCGTTACCCTTTCCTTGCCTTGCCGTGCATTGCCTCGCCCTGCGGTGTCGTGCCTTAGGCTTGTTTCCCCTTACCGTGCCGTTCCTTCCATTACCCTTTCCTTGCTTGGCATTCCCTTGCTTTCTTTGCCTTCCGTTACTCTTTTCTTGCCTTGCCGTGCATTGCCTAGCCGTGAGTTGTCGTGCCTTAGCCTGTTTTCACCTTGCCATAGACTTGCTTGCATTGCCTTGCTTTGCCTTGCATTCCTTGACTTCTGTTATTCTTTGCTTGACTTCCGAGCATTGCATAGCCGTGCGTTGCCGTGCCTTAGCCTGGTTTCCCCTTGCCGTGCCGTGCGTTTTGTTAAACTTGCCTTGCCTGGCTTTGCCTTGCCTTCCTTTCCTTCTGTTACTCTTTCCTTGCCTTGCCGTGCACTGCCTAGCCTTGCGTTGTCATTCATTAGCCTTGTCTTGCCTGACCGTGCCTTGCCTGGCGTTACCCTTTCCTTGCTTTTCCGTGCATTGCCTAGCCCTGCGTTGTCGTGCCTTAGCGTTGTTTCCCCTTGCCGTGCCGTTCCTTCTCTTACCCTTACCTTGCCTTGCTTTCCCTTGCTTTCCTTGCCTTCCGTTACTCTTTGCTTACCTTCCGTGCATTGCCTAGCCTTGCGTTGTCGTGCCTTAGCCTTCCCTCGCCTGACAGTGCCTTGCCTTGCGTTACCCTTTTCTTGCGTTGCCGTGCATTGCCTAGCCGTGCGTTGTCGTGCCTTAGCCTTGTTTCTCCTTGCGGTGCCTTGCATTTCCGTTCCGCCCTTGCCTTCCGTTACTCTTTGCTTGCCTTCCGTGCATTGCCTAGCTTTGCGATGTCGTGCCTTAGCCTTTTTTCACCTTGCCATAGCCTTGCTTGCGTTTCCTTCCTTTGCCTTGCATTCCTTGCCTTCCGTTACTCTTTGCTTGCCTTCCTTGCATTGACTAGCCTTGCGTTGTCGTGCCTTAGCCTTGCCTCGCCTGACCGTGCCTTGCCTTGCGTTACCCTTTCCTTGCCTTTCCGTGCATTGCATAGCCGTGCGTTGTCGTGCCTTAGCCTTGCCTTGCCTGACCGTGCCTTGCCTTACGTTGCCCTGTCCTTCCCTATCCGTGCATTCCCTAGCTGTGCGTTGTCGTTCCTTAGCCTTGTTTCCCCTTGCGGTGCCGTGCCTTCCGTTACCCTTGCTTTGCCTTGGTTTCCCTTGCCTTCCTTGCCTTGCGTTACTGTTTGCTTGCCTTGCCGTGCATTGCCCAACCTTGTGTTGTCATGCGTTATTCTTGCCTTGCATGACCGTGCCTTGCCTTGCGTTCCCCTTTCCTTGCCTTGCCGTGCATTACCTAGCCGTCCGTTCTCGTGCCTTAGCCTTGTTTCACCTTGCCATAGCCTTGCTTGCGTTGCCTTGCTTTGCCTTGCCTTCCTTGCCTTCCGTTACTCTTTGCATGCCTTCCGCGCATTGCCTAGCCTTGCGTTGTCGTACATTAGCCTTGCCTCGCCTGACAGTGCCTTGCCATGCGTTACCCATTCCTTCCCTTGCCGTGCATTGCCTAGCCCTGCGTTTTCGTGCCTTAGCATTGTTTCCCCTTACCGTGCCGTTCCTTCCGTTCCCCTTGCCTTCCCTTGCTTTCCCTTGCCTTCCTTGCCTTCCGTTACTCTTTGCTTACTTTCCGTGCATTGCCTAGCCTTCCGTTGTCGTGCCTTAGCCTTGCCTCGCCTGACAGTTCCTTGCCTTGCGTTACCCCTTCCTTGCCTGGCCGTGCATTGCCTAGCCCTGCGTTTTCGTGCCTTAGCATTGTTTCCCCATACCGTGCCGTTCCTTCCGTTCCCCTTGCCTTCCCTTGCTTGCCCTTGCCTTCCTTGCCTTCCGTTACTATTGGCTTGCCTTCCGTGCATTGCCTAGCCTTGCGTTGTCGTTCCTTAACCTTGCCTCGCCTGACCGTGCCTTGCCTTGCGTTACCCTTTCCTTGCCTTGCCGTGCATTGCCTAACCGTGCGTTGTCGTGCATTAGCCATGCCTTGCCTCACCGTGCCTTGCCTTGCGTTACCCTTTCCTTGATTGGCCGTGCATTTCCTAGCCGTGCGTTGCCGTGCCTTAGCCTTGTTTCCCCTTGCCGTGCCTTGCCGTTTGTTACACTTGCCTTGCCTTGCTTTGCCTTGCCTTCCTTTCCTTCCCTTACTCTTTCCTTGCCTAGCCGTACACTGCCTACCCTTGCATTGTCGTGCATTAACCTTGCCTCGACTGACCGTGCCTTGCGTTGCGTTACCCTTTCCCTGCCTTGCCGTGCATTGCCTAGCCCTGCGTTGTCGTGCCTTAGCCTTGTTTCCCCTTACCGTGCCGTTCCTTCCATTACCCTTGCCTTCCCTTTCTTTCCCTTGCCTTCCTTGCCTTCCGTTACTATTTGCTTGCCTTCCGTGCATTGCCTTGTTTCCCCTTACCTTGCCTTTCCTTCCATTACCCTTTCCTTGCTTGGCATTCCCTTGCTTTCTTTGCCTTCCGTTACTCTTTTCTTGCCTTCCGTGCATTGCCTGCCCTTGCGTTGTCGTGACTAAGCCTTCCCTCGCCTGACCGTGCCTTGCCTTGCGTTACCCTTTCCTTGCCTTGCCGTGCATTGCCTAGCCGTGCGTTGTCGTGCCTTAGCCTTTTTTCACCTTGCCATAGAATTGCTTGCGTTGCCTTGCTTTGCCTTGCATTCCTTGACTTCCGTTATACTTTGCTTGACTTCCGAGCATTGCCTAGCCGTGCGTTGCCGTGCCTTAGCCTGGTTTCCCCTTGCCGTGCCGTGCGTTTTGTTAAACTTGCCTTGCCTGGCTTTGCCTTGCCTTCCTTTCCTTCCGTTACTCTTTCCTTGCCTTGCCGTGCACTGCCTAGCCTTGCGTTGTCGTTCATTAGCCTTGCCTTGCCTGACCGTGCCTTGCCTGGCGTTACCCTTTCCTTGCTTTTCCGTGCATTGCCTATCCCTGCGTTGTCGTACCTTAGCCTTGTTTCCCCTTGCCGTGCCGTTCCTTCTCTTACCCTTACCTTGCCTTGCTTTCCCTGGCGTTCCTTGCCTTCCGTTACTCTTTGCTTACCTTCCGTGCATTGCCTAGCCTTGCGTTGTCGTGCCTTAGCCTTCCCTCGCCTGACAGTGCCTTGCCTTGCGTTACCCTTTCTTTCCCTTGCCGTGCATTGCCTAGCCGTGCGGTGTCGTGCATTAGCCTTGCCTTGCCTGACCATTCCTTCCCTGGCGTTACCCTTTCCTTGCCTTTCCGTGCATTGTCTAGCCCTGCGTTGTCGTGCCTTAGCCTTGTTTCCCCTTGCAGTGCAGTTCCTTCTCTTACCCTTACCTTGCTTTGCTTTCCCTTGCTTTCCTTCCCTTCCGTTACTCTTTGCTTACGTTCAATGCATTGCCTAGCCTTTCGTTGTCGTGCCTTAGCCTTGCCTCGCCTGACAGTGCCTTGCCTTGCGTTACCCTTTCCTTGCCTTGCCGTGCATTGACTAGCCGTGCGTTGTCGTGCCTTAGCCTTGTTTCCCCTTGCCGTGCTGTTCCTTCCCTTACCTATACCTTGCCTTGCTTTCCCTTGCTTCCCTTGCCTTCCGTTACTCTTTGCTTACCTTCCGTGCATTGCCTAGCCTTGCGTTGTCGTGCCTTAACTTTGCCTCGCCTGACAGTGCCTTGCCTTGCGTCACCCTTTCCTTCCCTGGCCGTGCATTGCCTAGCCGTGCGTTGTCGTGCATTAGCCTTGTTTCACCTTGCCATAGCCTTGCTTGCGTTGCCTTGCTTTGCCTCGCCTTCCTTTCCTTCCGTTACACTTTCCTTACCTAACCGTACACTGCCTAGCCTTGCGTTGTCGTACATTAGTCTTGCCTCGCCTTACCGTGCCTTCGCTTGCGTTACTCTTTCCTTGCCTTGCCGTGGATTGCCTAGCGCTGCGTTGTCGTGCCTTAGGCTTGTTTCCTCTTACCTTGCCTTTCCTTCCATTACCCTTGCCTTCCCTTTCTTTCCCTTGCCTTCCTTGCCTTCCGTTACTCTTTGCTTACATTCCGTGCATTTCCTAGCCTTCCGTTGTCGTGCCTTAGCCTTGCCTCGCCCGACAGTGCCTTGCCTTGCGTTACCCTTTCCTTGCCTGGCCGTGCATTGCCTAGCCGTGCGTTGTCCTGCATTAGCCTTGTTTCACCTTGCCATAGCCTTGCTTGCGTTGCCTTGCTTTGCCTCGCCTTCCTTTCCTTCCGTTACTCTTTCCTTGCCTAACCGTACACTGCCTAGCCTTGCGTTGTCGTGCATTAGCCTTGCCTCGCCTGACCGTGCCTTCGCTTGCGTTACCCTTTCCTTGCCTTGCCGTGGATTGCCTAGCCAAGCGTTGTCGTGCCTTAGGCTTGTTTCCCCTTACCTTGCCATTCCTTCCATTACCCTTTCCTTGCTTGGCATTCCCTTGCTTTCTTTGCCTTCCGTTACTCTTTTCTTGCCTTCCGTGCTTTGCCTACCCTTGCGTTGTCGTGACTAATCCTTCCCTCGCCTGACCGTGCCTTGCCTTGCGTTACCCTTTCCTTGCCTTGCCGTGCATTGCCTAGACGTGCGTTGTCGTGCCTTAGCCTTTTTTCACCTTGCCATAGACTTGCTTGCGTTGCCTTGCTTTGCCTTGCATTCCTTTACTTCCGTTATTCTTTGGTTGACTTCCGAGCATTGCCTAGCCGTGCGTTGCCGTGCCTTAGCCTGGTTTCCCCTTGCCGTGCCGTGCGTTTTGTTAAACTTGCCTTCCCTGGCTTTGCCTTGCCTTCCTTTCCTTCCGTTACTCTTTCCTTGCCTTACCGTGCATTGCCTAGCCGTGCGTTGTCGTGCATTATCCTTGCCTTGCATCACCGTGCCTTGCCTTGCGTTACCCCTTCCTTGCCTGCCTACATTGCCTAGCCGTGCGTTGCCGTGCCTTTGCCTTGTTTCCCCTTTCGGTGACGTTCCTTCCCGTACCCTTGCCTTGCCTGGCTTTCCCATGCTTTCTTTGCCTTCCGTTACTCTTTGCTTGCCTTCCGTGCATTGCCTAGCCTTGCGTTGTCGTGCCTTAGCCTTGCCTCGACTGACCGTGCCTTGCCTTGCGTTACCGTTTCTTTCCCTTGCCGTGCATTGCCTAGCCGTGCGGTGTCGTGCATTAGCCTTGCCTTGCCTGACCGTTTAATCCCTGGCGTTACCCTTTCCTTGCCTTTCCGTGCATTGCCTAGCCCTGCGTTGTCGTGCCTTAGCCTTGTTTCCCCTTGCCGTGCAGTTCCTTCTCTTACCCTTACCTTGCCTTGCTTTCCCTTGCTTTCCTTCCCTTCTGTTACTCTTTGCTTACGTTCAATGCATTGCCTAGCCTTGCGTTGTCGTGCCTTAGCCTTGCCTCGCCTGACCGTGCCTTGCCTTGCGTTACCCTTTGCTTGCCTTGCCGTGCATTGACTAGCCGTGCGTTGTCGTGCCTTAGCATTGTTTCCCCTTGCCGTGCTGTTCCTTCCCTTACCTATACCTTGCCTTGCTTTCCCTTGCTTTCCTTGCCTTCCGTTACTCTTTGCTTACCTTCCGTGCATTGCCTAGCCTTGCGTTGTCGTGCCTTAACCTTGCCTCGCCTGACAGTGCCTTGCCTTGCGTCACCCTTTCCTTCCCTGGCCGTCCATTGCCTAGCCGTGCGTAGTCGTGCATTAGCCTTGTTTCACCTTGCCATAGCCTTGCTTGCGTTGCCTTGCTTTGCCTCGCCTTCCTTTCCTTCCGTTACACTTTCCTTGCCTAACCGTACACTGCGTAGCCTTGCGTTGTCGTACATTAGCCTTGCCTCGCCTGACCGTGCCTTCGCTTGCGTTACCCTTTCCTTGCCTTGCCGTGGATTGCCTAGCCCTGCGTTGTCGTGCCTTAGGCTTGTTTCCCCTTACCTTGCCTTTCCTTCCATTACCCTTGCCTTCCCTTGCTTTCCCTTGCCTTCCTTGCCTTCCGTTACTCTTTGCTTACCTTCCGTGCATTGCCTAGCCTTGCGTTGTCGTGCCTTAGCCTTGCCTCGCCTGACAGTGCCTTGCCTTGCGTAACCCTTTCCTTGCCTAGCCGTGCATTGCATAGCCGTGCGTTGTCGTGCATTAGCCTTGTTTCACCTTGCCATAGCCTTGCTTGCGTTGCCTTGCTTTGCCTTACCTTCCTTTCCTTCCGTTACTCTTTCCTTGCCTAACCGTACACTGCCTAGCCTTGCGTTGTCGTGCATTAGCCTTGCCTCGCCTGACCGTGCCTTGCCTTGCGTTACTCTTTCCTTGCCTTGCCGTGCATTGCCTAGCCCTGCGGTGTGGTGCCTTAGGCTTGTTTCCCCTTACCGTGCCGTTCCTTCCATTACCCTTTCCTTCCTTGGCATTCCCTTGCTTTCTTTGCCTTCCGTTACTCTTTTCTTGCTTTCCGTGCATTGCCTACTATTGCGTTGTCATGCCTAAGCCTTCCCTCGCCTGACCGTGCCTTGCCTTGCGTTACCCTTTCCTTGCGTTGCCGTGCATTGCCTAGCCGTGCGTTGTCGTGCCTTAGCCTTGTATCTCCTTGCGGTGCCTTGCATTTCCGTTCCGCCCTTGCCTTCCGTTACTCTTTGCTTGCCTTCCGTGCAATGCCTAGCTTTGCGTTGTCGTGCCTTAGCCATGCCTCGCCTGACCGTGCCTTGCCTTGCGTTACACTTTCCTTGACTTTCCGTGCATTGCATAGCCGTGCGTTGTCGTTCCTTAACCTTGCCTCGCCTGACCGTGCCTTGCCTTGCGTTACCCTTTCCTTGCCTTGCCGTGCATTGCCTAGCCGTGCGTTGTCGTGCATTAGCCATGCCTTGCCTCACCGTGCCTTGCCTTGCGTTACCCTTTCCTTGATTGGCCCTGCATTGCCTAGCCGTGCGTTGCCGTGCCTTAGCCTTGTTTCCCCTTGCCGTGCCTTGCCTTTTGTTACACTTGCCTTGCCTTGCTTTGCCTTGCCTTCCTTTCCTTCCGTTACTCTTTCCTTGCCTAGCCGTACACTGCCTACCCTTGCGTTGTCGTGCATTAACCTTGCCTCGCCTGACCGTGCCTTGCCTTGCGTTACCCTTTCCTTGCCTTGCCGTGCATTGCCTAGCCCTGCCTTGTCGTGCCTTAGCCTTGTTTCCCCTTACCGTGCCGTTCCTTCCATTACCCTTGCCTTCCCTTGCTTTCCCTTTCCTTCCTTGCCTTCCGTTACTCTTTGCTTGCCTTCCGTGCATTGCCTAGCCTTGCGTTGTTGTGCCTTAGCCTTGCCTCGCCCGACCGTGCCTTCCCTTGCGTTACCCTTTCCTTGCCTTGCCGTGTATTGCCCAACCTTGTGTTGTCGTGCGTTATTCTTGCCTTGCCTGACCGTGCCTTGCCTAGCCGTGCGTTGTAGTGCCTTAGCCTTGTTTCACCTTGCCATAGCCTTGCTTGCGTTGCCTTGCTTTGCGTTGCCTTCCTTGCCTTCCGTTACTCTTTGCTTGCCTTCCGTGCATTGCCTAGCCTTGCGTTGTCGTGCCTTAGCCTTTTTTCACCTTGCCATAGACTTGCTTACGTTGCCTTGCTTTGCCTTGCAATCCTTGCCTTCCGTTACTCTTTGCTTGCCTTCCGTGTATTGCCTAGCCTTGCGTTGTCGTGCCTTAGCCTTGCCTCGCCTGACCGTGCCTTGCCTTGCGTTACCCTTTCCTTGCCTTGCCGTGAATTGCCTAGCCGTGCGTTCCCGTGCCTTAGCCTTGTTTCCCCTTTGCCGTGCCGTGCCTTTTGTTACACTTGCCTTGCCTTGCTTTGCCTTACCTTCCTTTCCTTCCGTTACACTTTCCTTGCCTAGCCGTGCACTGCCTACCCTTGTCTTGTCGTGCATTAGCCTTGCCTCGCCTGACCGTGCCTTGCCTTGCGTTACCCTTTCCTTGCCTTGCCGTGCATTGACTAGCCGTGCGTTGTCGTGCCTTAGCCTTGTTTCCCCTTGCCGTGCTGTTCCTTCCCTTACCTATACCTTGCCTTGCTTTCCCTTGCTTTCCTTGCCTTCCGTTACTCTTTGCTTACCTTCCGTGCATTGCCTAGCCTTGCGTTGTCGTGCCTTAACCTTGCCTCGCCTGACAGTGCCTTGCCTTGCGTCACCCTTTCCTTCCCTGGCCGTCCATTGCCTAGCCGTGCGTAGTCGTGCATTAGCCTTGTTTCACCTTGCCATAGCCTTGCTTGCGTTGCCTTGCTTTGCCTCGCCTTCCTTTCCTTCCGTTACACTTTCCTTGCCTAACCGTACACTGCGTAGCCTTGCGTTGTCGTACATTAGCCTTGCCTCGCCTGACCGTGCCTTCACTTGCGTTACCCTTTCCTTGCCTTGCCGTGGATTGCCTAGCCCTGCGTTGTCGTGCCTTAGGCTTGTTTCCCCTTACCTTGCCTTTCCTTCCGTTACCCTTGCCTTGCCTTGCTTTCCCTTGCCTTCCTTGCCTTCCGTCACTCTTTGCTTGCCTTCCGTGCATTGCCTAGCCTTGCTTTGTCGTGCCTTAGCCTTGCCTCGCCTGACCGTGCCTTCCCTTGCGTTACCCTTTCCTTGCCTTGCTTTGCATTGCCTAGCCGTGCGTTGTCGTGCATTAGAGTTGCCTTGCCTCACCGTGCCTTGCCTTGCGTTGCCCTGTCGTTCCCTATCCGTGCATTCCCTAGCTGTGCGTTGTCGTACCTTAGCCTTGTTTCCCCTTGCGGTGCCGTGCCTTCCGATACCCTTGCTTTGCCTTGGTTTCCCTTGCTTTCCTTGCCTTGCGTTACTGTTTGCTTGCCTTGCCGTGCATTGCCCAACCTTGTGTTCTCGTGCCTTAGCCTTTTTTCAACTTGCCATAGACTTGCTTGCGTTGCCTTGATTTGCCTTGCCTTCCTTGCCTTCCGTTACTCTTTGCTTGCCTTCCGTGCATTGCCAAGCCTTGCGTTGTCGTGCCTTAGCCTTTTTTCAACTTGCCATAGACTTGCTTGCGTTGCCTTGATTTGCCTTGCAATCCTTGCCTTCCGTTACCCTTTGCTTGCCTTCCATGCATTGCCTAACCTTGCGTTGTCGTGCCTTAGCCTTGCCTCGCCTGACCGTGCCTTGCCTTGCGTTACCCTTTCCTTGCCTTGCCGTGCATTGCCTAGCCGTGCGTTGTCGTGCATTAGCCTTGCCTTGCCTCACCGTGCCTTGCCTTGCGTTACCCTTTCCTTGCCTGCCCGTGAATTGCCTAGCCGTGCGTTGCCGTGCCTTAGCCTTATTTCCTCTTACCGTGCCGTTCCTTCCGTTACCCTTGCCTTCCCTTGCTTGCCCTTGCTTTCCTTGCCTTCCGTTACTCTTTGCTTACCTTCCGTGCCTTGCCTAGCCTTGCGTTGTCGTTCCTTAGCCTTGCCTCGCCTGACAGTGCCTTGCCTTGCGTTAACCTTTCCTTAACTGGCCGTGCATTGCCTAGCCGTGTGTTGTCGTGCATTAGCCTTGTTTCACCTTGCCATAGCCTTGCTTGCGTTGCCTTGCTTTGCTTGCCTTCCTTTCCTTCCGTTACTCTTTCCTTGCCTAACCGTACACTGCCTAGCCTTGCGTTGTCGTACATTAGCCTTGCCTCGCCTGACCGTGCCTTGCCTTGCGTTACCCTTTCCTTGCCTTGCCGTGGATTGCCTAGCCCTGTTTTGTCGTGCCTTAGGCTTTTTTCCCCTTACCTTGCCGTTCCTTCCGTTCCCCTTGCCTTCCCTTGCTTGCCCTTGCCTTCCTTGCCTTCCGTTACTATTGGCTTGCCTTCCGTGCATTGCCTAGCCTTGCGTTGTCGTTCCTTAACCTTGCCTCGCCTGACCGTGCCTTGCCTTGCGTTACCCTTTCCTTGCCTTGCCGTGCATTGCCTAGCCGTGCGTTGTCGTGCATTAGCCATGCCTTGCCTCACCGTGCCTTGCCTTGCGTTACCCTTTCCTTGATTGGCCGTGCATTTCCTAGCCGTGCGTTGCCGTGCCTTAGCCTTGTTTCCCCTTGCCGTGCCTTGCCGTTTGTTACACTTGCCTTGCCTTGCTTTGCCTTGCCTTCCTTTCCTTCCCTTACTCTTTCCTTGCCTAGCCGTACACTGCCTACCCTTGCATTGTCGTGCATTAACCTTGCCTCGACTGACCGTGCCTTGCGTTGCGTTACCCTTTCCCTGCCTTGCCGTGCATTGCCTAGCCCCGCGTTGTCGTGCCTTAGCCTTGTTTCCCCTTACCGTGCCGGTCCTTCCATTACACTTACCTTCCCTTTCTTTCCCTTGCCTTCCTTGCCTTCCGTTACTATTTGCTTGCCTTCCGTGCATTGCCTTGTTTCCCCTTACCTTGCCTTTCCTTCCATTACCCTTTCCTTGCTTGGCATTCCCTTGCTTTCTTTGCCTTCCATTACTCTTTTCTTGCCTTCCGTGCTTTGCCTACCCTTGCGTTGTCGTGACTAAGCCTTCCCTCGCCTGACCGTGCCTTGCCTTGCGTTACCCTTTCCTTGCCTTGCCGTGCATTGCGTAGCCGTGCGTTGTCGTGCCTTAGCCTTTTTTCACCTTGCCATAGAATTGCTTGCGTTGCCTTGCTTTGCCTTGCATTCCTTGACTTCCGTTATTCCATGCTTGACTTCCGAGCATTGCCTAGCCGTGCGTTGCCGTGCCTTAGCCTGGTTTCCCCTTGCCGTGCCGTGCGTTTTGTTAAACTTGCCTTGCCTGGCTTTGCCTTGCCTTCCTTTCCTTCCGTTACTCTTTCCTTGCCTTGCCGTGCACTGCCTAGCCTTGCGTTGTCGTTCATTAGCCTTGCCTTGCCTGACCGTGCCTTGCCTGGCGTTACCCTTTCCTTGCTTTTCCGTGCATTGCCTAGCCCTGCGTTGTCGTGCCTTAGCGTTGTTTCCCCTTGCCGTGCCTTTCCTTCTCTTACCCTTACCTTGCCTTGCTTTCCCTTGCTTTCCTTGCCTTCCGTTACTCTTTGCTTACCTTCCGTGCATTGCCTAGCCTTGCGTTGTCGTGCCTTAGCCTTCCCTCGCCTGACCGTGCCTTCCCTTGCGTTACCCTTTCCTTGCCTTGCCGTGCATTGCCTAGCTTGCGTTGTCGTGCCTTAGCCTTGTTTCCCCTTGCCGTGCCGTTCCTTCCCTTACTCTTAACTTGCCTTGCTTTCCCTTGCCTTCCTTGCCTTCCGTTACTCTTTGCTTGCCTTCCGTGCATTGCCTAGCCTTGCGTTGTCGTGCCTAAGCCTACCCTCGCCTGACCGTGCCTTGCCTTGCGTCACCCTTTCTTTCCCTTGCCGTGCATTGCCTAGCCGTGCGTTGTCGTGCATTAGGCTTGTTTCACCTTGCCATAGCCTTGCTTGCGTTGCCTTGCTTTGCCTCGCCTTCCTTTCCTTCCGTTACACTTTCCTTACCTAACAGTACAATGCCTAGCCTTGCGTTGTCGTACATTAGTCTTGCCTCGCCTTACCGTGCCTTCGCTTGCGTTACTCTTTCCTTGCCTTGCCGTGGATTGCCTAGCCCTGCGTAGTCGTGCCTTAGGCTTGTTTCCCCTTACCTTGCCTTTCCTTCCGTTACCCTTGCCTTGCCTTGCTTTCCCTTGCCTTCCTTGCCTTCCGTCACTCTTTGCTTGCCTTCCGTGCATTGCCTAGCCTTGCTTTGTCGTGCCTTAGCCTTGCCTCGCCTGACCGTGCCTTCCCTTGCGTTACCCTTTCCTTGCCTTGCTTTGCATTGCCTAGCCGTGCGTTGTCGTGCATTAGAGTTGCCTTGCCTCACCGTGCCTTGCCTTGCGTTGCCCTGTCGTTCCCTATCCGTGCATTCCCTAGCTGTGCGTTGTCGTACCTTAGCCTTGTTTCCCCTTGCGGTGCCGTGCCTTCCGATACCCTTGCTTTGCCTTGGTTTCCCTTGCTTTCCTTGCCTTGCGTTACTGTTTGCTTGCCTTGCCGTGCATTGCCCAACCTTGTGTTGTCGTGCCTTAGCCTTGTTTCAACTTGCCATAGACTTGCTTGCGTTGCCTTGCTTTGCCTTCCTTGCCTTCCTTGCCTTACTCTTTGCTTGCCTTCCGTGCATTGCCAAGCCTTGCGTTGTCGTGCCTTAGCCTTTTTTCAACTTGCCATAGACTTGCTTGCGTTGCCTTGATTTGCCTTGCAATCCTTGCCTTCCGTTACCCTTTGCTTGCCTTCCATGCATTGCCTAACCTTGCGTTGTCGTGCCTTAGCCTTGCCTCGCCTGACCGTGCCTTGCCTTGCGTTACCCTTTCCTTGCCTTGCCGTGCATTGCCTAGCCGTGCGTTGTCGTGCATTAGCCTTGCCTTGCCTCACCGTGCCTTGCCTTGCGTTACCCTTTCCTTGCCTGCCCGTGAATTGCCTAGCCGTGCGTTGCCGTGCCTTAGCCTTGTTTCCCCTTGCCGTGCCGTTCCTTCCCTTACCCTTGCCTTGCCTTGCTTTCCCTTGCCTTTCCTTGCCTTCCGTTACTCTTTGCTTGCCTTCCGTGCTTTGCCTAGCCTTGCGTTTTCGTGCCATTAGCCTTGCCTTGCCTCACCGTGCCTTGCCTTGCGTTACCCTTTCCTTGCCTTGCCGTGCATTGCCTAGCCTTGCGTTGTCGTGCCTTAGCCTTGTTTCCCCTTGCCGTGCCGTGCCTTTTGTTACACTTGCCTTGCCTTGCTTTCCCTTGCATTCCTTGCCTTCCGTTATTCTTTGCTTACCTAACCGGGCATTGCCTAGCCTTGCGTTGTCGTGCCTTAGCCTTGCCTTGCCTCACCGTGCCTTGCCTTGCGTTACCCTTTCCTTGCCTTGCCGTGCATTGCCTAGCCCTGCTTTGTCGTGCCTTAGCCTTGTTTCCCCTTACCTTGCCGTAGCTTCCATTGCCCTTGCGTTGCCTTGCTTTGCCTTGCCTTCCTTGCCTTCCATTACTCTTTGCTTGCCTTCCGTGCATTGCCTAGCCTTGCGTTCTTCGTGCCTTAGCCTTGCCTCGCCTGACCGTGCCTTGCCTTGCGTTACCCTTTCCTTGCCTTGCCGTGCATTGCCTAGCCGTGCGTTGTCGTGCCTTAGCCTTGTTTCCCCTTGCCGTGCCGTGCCTTTTGTTACACTTGCCTTGCCTTGCTTTGCCTTGCCTTCCTTTCCTTCTGTTACTCTTTCCTTGCCTAGCCGTGCACTGCCAAGTCTTGCGTTGTCGGGCATTAGCCTTGCCTCGCCTGACAGTGCCTTGCCTTGCGTTACCCTTTCCTTGCCTGCCCGTGCATTGCATAGCCGTGCGTTGCCGTGCCTTAGCCTTGTTTCCCCTTGCCGAGCCGTTCCTTTCGTTACCCTTGAATTGCGTTGCTTTCCCTTGCCTTCCTTGCCTTCAGTTACTCTTTGCTTGCCTTCCGTGCATTGCCTAGCCTTGCTTTGTCGTGCCTTAGCCTTGCCTCGCCTGACCGTGCCTTCCCTTGCGTTTCCCTTTACTTGCCTTGCTTTTCATTGCCTAGCCGTCCGTTCTCGTGCCTTAGCCTTGTTTCACCTTGCCATAGCCTTGCTTGCGTTGCCTTGCTTTGCCTAGCCTTCCTTGCCTTCCGTTAGTCTTTGCATGCCCCCCGTGCATTGCTTAGCCTTGCGTTGTCGTGCCTTAGACTTTTTTCACCATGCCATAGCCTTGCTTGCGTTGCCTTGCTTTGCCTTGTATTCCTTTCCTTCCGTTACTCTTTCCTTGCCTTACCGTGCATTGCCTAGCCGTGCGTTGTCGTGCATTATCCTTGCCTTGCATCACCGTGCCTTGCCTTGCGTTACCCCTTCCTTGCCTGCCTACATTGCCTAGCCGTGCGTTGCCGTGCCTTTGCCTTGTTTCCCCTTTCGGTGACGTTCCTTCCCGTACCCTTGCCTTGCCTGGCTTTCCCATGCTTTCTTTGCCTTCCGTTACTCTTTGCTTGCCTTCCGTGCATTGCCTAGCCTTGCGTTGTCGTGCCTTAGCCTTGCCTCGACTGACCGTGCCTTGCCTTGCGTTACCGTTTCTTTCCCTTGCCGTGCATTGCCTAGCCGTGCGGTGTCGTGCATTAGCCTTGCCTTGCCTGACCGTTTAATCCCTGGCGTTACCCTTTCCTTGCCTTTCCGTGCATTGCCTAGCCCTGCGTTGTCGTGCCTTAGCCTTGTTTCCCCTTGCCGTGCAGTTCCTTCTCTTACCCTTACCTTGCCTTGCTTTCCCTTGCTTTCCTTCCCTTCCGTTACTCTTTGCTTACGTTCAATGCATTGCCTAGCCTTGCGTTGTCGTGCCTTAGCCTTGCCTCGCCTGACCGTGCCTTGCCTTGCGTTACCCTTTGCTTGCCTTGCCGTGCATTGACTAGCCGTGCGTTGTCGTGCCTTAGCATTGTTTCCCCTTGCCGTGCTGTTCCTTCCCTTACCTATACCTTGCCTTGCTTTCCCTTGCTTTCCTTGCCTTCCGTTACTCTTTGCTTACCTTCCGTGCATTGCCTAGCCTTGCGTTGTCGTGCCTTAACCTTGCCTCGCCTGACAGTGCCTTGCCTTGCGTCACCCTTTCCTTCCCTGGCCGTCCATTGCCTAGCCGTGCGTAGTCGTGCATTAGCCTTGTTTCACCTTGCCATAGCCTTGCTTGCGTTGCCTTGCTTTGCCTCGCCTTCCTTTCCTTCCGTTACACTTTCCTTGCCTAACCGTACACTGCGTAGCCTTGCGTTGTCGTACATTAGCCTTGCCTCGCCTGACCGTGCCTTCGCTTGCGTTACCCTTTCCTTGCCTTGCCGTGGATTGCCTAGCCCTGCGTTGTCGTGCCTTAGGCTTGTTTCCCCTTACCTTGCCTTTCCTTCCATTACCCTTGCCTTCCCTTGCTTTCCCTTGCCTTCCTTGCCTTCCGTTACTCTTTGCTTACCTTCCGTGCATTGCCTAGCCTTGCGTTGTCGTGCCTTAGCCTTGCCTCGCCTGACAGTGCCTTGCCTTGCGTAACCCTTTCCTTGCCTAGCCGTGCATTGCATAGCCGTGCGTTGTCGTGCATTAGCCTTGTTTCACCTTGCCATAGCCTTGCTTGCGTTGCCTTGCTTTGCCTTACCTTCCTTTCCTTCCGTTACTCTTTCCTTGCCTAACCGTACACTGCCTAGCCTTGCGTTGTCGTGCATTAGCCTTGCCTCGCCTGACCGTGCCTTGCCTTGCGTTACTCTTTCCTTGCCTTGCCGTGCATTGCCTAGCCCTGCGGTGTGGTGCCTTAGGCTTGTTTCCCCTTACCGTGCCGTTCCTTCCATTACCCTTTCCTTCCTTGGCATTCCCTTGCTTTCTTTGCCTTCCGTTACTCTTTTCTTGCTTTCCGTGCATTGCCTACTATTGCGTTGTCATGCCTAAGCCTTCCCTCGCCTGACCGTGCCTTGCCTTGCGTTACCCTTTCCTTGCGTTGCCGTGCATTGCCTAGCCGTGCGTTGTCGTGCCTTAGCCTTGTATCTCCTTGCGGTGCCTTGCATTTCCGTTCCGCCCTTGCCTTCCGTTACTCTTTGCTTGCCTTCCGTGCAATGCCTAGCTTTGCGTTGTCGTGCCTTAGCCATGCCTCGCCTGACCGTGCCTTGCCTTGCGTTACACTTTCCTTGACTTTCCGTGCATTGCATAGCCGTGCGTTGTCGTTCCTTAACCTTGCCTCGCCTGACCGTGCCTTGCCTTGCGTTACCCTTTCCTTGCCTTGCCGTGCATTGCCTAGCCGTGCGTTGTCGTGCATTAGCCATGCCTTGCCTCACCGTGCCTTGCCTTGCGTTACCCTTTCCTTGATTGGCCCTGCATTGCCTAGCCGTGCGTTGCCGTGCCTTAGCCTTGTTTCCCCTTGCCGTGCCTTGCCTTTTGTTACACTTGCCTTGCCTTGCTTTGCCTTGCCTTCCTTTCCTTCCGTTACTCTTTCCTTGCCTAGCCGTACACTGCCTACCCTTGCGTTGTCGTGCATTAACCTTGCCTCGCCTGACCGTGCCTTGCCTTGCGTTACCCTTTCCTTGCCTTGCCGTGCATTGCCTAGCCCTGCCTTGTCGTGCCTTAGCCTTGTTTCCCCTTACCGTGCCGTTCCTTCCATTACCCTTGCCTTCCCTTGCTTTCCCTTTCCTTCCTTGCCTTCCGTTACTCTTTGCTTGCCTTCCGTGCATTGCCTAGCCTTGCGTTGTTGTGCCTTAGCCTTGCCTCGCCCGACCGTGCCTTCCCTTGCGTTACCCTTTCCTTGCCTTGCCGTGTATTGCCCAACCTTGTGTTGTCGTGCGTTATTCTTGCCTTGCCTGACCGTGCCTTGCCTAGCCGTGCGTTGTAGTGCCTTAGCCTTGTTTCACCTTGCCATAGCCTTGCTTGCGTTGCCTTGCTTTGCGTTGCCTTCCTTGCCTTCCGTTACTCTTTGCTTGCCTTCCGTGCATTGCCTAGCCTTGCGTTGTCGTGCCTTAGCCTTTTTTCACCTTGCCATAGACTTGCTTACGTTGCCTTGCTTTGCCTTGCAATCCTTGCCTTCCGTTACTCTTTGCTTGCCTTCCGTGTATTGCCTAGCCTTGCGTTGTCGTGCCTTAGCCTTGCCTCGCCTGACCGTGCCTTGCCTTGCGTTACCCTTTCCTTGCCTTGCCGTGAATTGCCTAGCCGTGCGTTCCCGTGCCTTAGCCTTGTTTCCCCTTTGCCGTGCCGTGCCTTTTGTTACACTTGCCTTGCCTTGCTTTGCCTTACCTTCCTTTCCTTCCGTTACACTTTCCTTGCCTAGCCGTGCACTGCCTACCCTTGTCTTGTCGTGCATTAGCCTTGCCTCGCCTGACCGTGCCTTGCCTTGCGTTACCCTTTCCTTGCCTTGCCGTGCATTGACTAGCCGTGCGTTGTCGTGCCTTAGCCTTGTTTCCCCTTGCCGTGCTGTTCCTTCCCTTACCTATACCTTGCCTTGCTTTCCCTTGCTTTCCTTGCCTTCCGTTACTCTTTGCTTACCTTCCGTGCATTGCCTAGCCTTGCGTTGTCGTGCCTTAACCTTGCCTCGCCTGACAGTGCCTTGCCTTGCGTCACCCTTTCCTTCCCTGGCCGTCCATTGCCTAGCCGTGCGTAGTCGTGCATTAGCCTTGTTTCACCTTGCCATAGCCTTGCTTGCGTTGCCTTGCTTTGCCTCGCCTTCCTTTCCTTCCGTTACACTTTCCTTGCCTAACCGTACACTGCGTAGCCTTGCGTTGTCGTACATTAGCCTTGCCTCGCCTGACCGTGCCTTCACTTGCGTTACCCTTTCCTTGCCTTGCCGTGGATTGCCTAGCCCTGCGTTGTCGTGCCTTAGGCTTGTTTCCCCTTACCTTGCCTTTCCTTCCGTTACCCTTGCCTTGCCTTGCTTTCCCTTGCCTTCCTTGCCTTCCGTCACTCTTTGCTTGCCTTCCGTGCATTGCCTAGCCTTGCTTTGTCGTGCCTTAGCCTTGCCTCGCCTGACCGTGCCTTCCCTTGCGTTACCCTTTCCTTGCCTTGCTTTGCATTGCCTAGCCGTGCGTTGTCGTGCATTAGAGTTGCCTTGCCTCACCGTGCCTTGCCTTGCGTTGCCCTGTCGTTCCCTATCCGTGCATTCCCTAGCTGTGCGTTGTCGTACCTTAGCCTTGTTTCCCCTTGCGGTGCCGTGCCTTCCGATACCCTTGCTTTGCCTTGGTTTCCCTTGCTTTCCTTGCCTTGCGTTACTGTTTGCTTGCCTTGCCGTGCATTGCCCAACCTTGTGTTCTCGTGCCTTAGCCTTTTTTCAACTTGCCATAGACTTGCTTGCGTTGCCTTGATTTGCCTTGCCTTCCTTGCCTTCCGTTACTCTTTGCTTGCCTTCCGTGCATTGCCAAGCCTTGCGTTGTCGTGCCTTAGCCTTTTTTCAACTTGCCATAGACTTGCTTGCGTTGCCTTGATTTGCCTTGCAATCCTTGCCTTCCGTTACCCTTTGCTTGCCTTCCATGCATTGCCTAACCTTGCGTTGTCGTGCCTTAGCCTTGCCTCGCCTGACCGTGCCTTGCCTTGCGTTACCCTTTCCTTGCCTTGCCGTGCATTGCCTAGCCGTGCGTTGTCGTGCATTAGCCTTGCCTTGCCTCACCGTGCCTTGCCTTGCGTTACCCTTTCCTTGCCTGCCCGTGAATTGCCTAGCCGTGCGTTGCCGTGCCTTAGCCTTATTTCCTCTTACCGTGCCGTTCCTTCCGTTACCCTTGCCTTCCCTTGCTTGCCCTTGCTTTCCTTGCCTTCCGTTACTCTTTGCTTACCTTCCGTGCCTTGCCTAGCCTTGCGTTGTCGTTCCTTAGCCTTGCCTCGCCTGACAGTGCCTTGCCTTGCGTTAACCTTTCCTTAACTGGCCGTGCATTGCCTAGCCGTGTGTTGTCGTGCATTAGCCTTGTTTCACCTTGCCATAGCCTTGCTTGCGTTGCCTTGCTTTGCTTGCCTTCCTTTCCTTCCGTTACTCTTTCCTTGCCTAACCGTACACTGCCTAGCCTTGCGTTGTCGTACATTAGCCTTGCCTCGCCTGACCGTGCCTTGCCTTGCGTTACCCTTTCCTTGCCTTGCCGTGGATTGCCTAGCCCTGTTTTGTCGTGCCTTAGGCTTTTTTCCCCTTACCTTGCCGTTCCTTCCATTACCCTTGCCTTCCCTTGCTTTCCCTTGCCTTCCTTGCCTTCCGTTACTCTTTGCTTACCTTCCGTGCATTGCTTAGCCTTGAGTTCTTGTGCCTTAGCCTTGCCTCGCCTGACAGTGCCATGCCTTGCGCTACCCTTTCCTTGCCTGGCCGTGCATTGCCTAGCCGTGCGTTGTCGTGCATTAGCCTTGTTTCACCTTGCCATAGCCTTGCTTGCGTTGCCTTGCTTTGCCTTGCCTTCCTTTCCTTCCGTTACTCTTTCCTTGCCTAACCGTACACTGCCTAGCCTTGCGTTGTCGTGCATTAGCCTTGCCTCGCCTGACAGTGCCTTGCCTTGCGTTACCCTTTCCTTGCCTGCCCGTGCATTGCATAGCCGTGCGTTGCCGTGCCTTAGCCTTGTTTCCCCTTGCCGAGCCGTTCCTTTCGTTACCCTTGAATTGCGTTGCTTTCCCTTGCCTTCCTTGCCTTCAGTTACTCTTTGCTTGCCTTCCGTGCATTGCCTAGCCTTGCTTTGTCGTGCCTTAGCCTTGCCTCGCCTGACCGTGCCTTCCCTTGCGTTTCCCTTTACTTGCCTTGCTTTTCATTGCCTAGCCGTCCGTTCTCGTGCCTTAGCCTTGTTTCACCTTGCCATAGCCTTGCTTGCGTTGCCTTGCTTTGCCTAGCCTTCCTTGCCTTCCGTTAGTCTTTGCATGCCCCCCGTGCATTGCTTAGCCTTGCGTTGTCGTGCCTTAGACTTTTTTCACCATGCCATAGCCTTGCTTGCGTTGCCTTGCTTTGCCTTGTATTCCTTTCCTTCCGTTACTCTTTCCTTGCCTTACCGTGCATTGCCTAGCCGTGCGTTGTCGTGCATTATCCTTGCCTTGCATCACCGTGCCTTGCCTTGCGTTACCCCTTCCTTGCCTGCCTACATTGCCTAGCCGTGCGTTGCCGTGCCTTTGCCTTGTTTCCCCTTTCGGTGACGTTCCTTCCCGTACCCTTGCCTTGCCTGGCTTTCCCATGCTTTCTTTGCCTTCCGTTACTCTTTGCTTGCCTTCCGTGCATTGCCTAGCCTTGCGTTGTCGTGCCTTAGCCTTGCCTCGACTGACCGTGCCTTGCCTTGCGTTACCGTTTCTTTCCCTTGCCGTGCATTGCCTAGCCGTGCGGTGTCGTGCATTAGCCTTGCCTTGCCTGACCGTTTAATCCCTGGCGTTACCCTTTCCTTGCCTTTCCGTGCATTGCCTAGCCCTGCGTTGTCGTGCCTTAGCCTTGTTTCCCCTTGCCGTGCAGTTCCTTCTCTTACCCTTACCTTGCCTTGCTTTCCCTTGCTTTCCTTCCCTTCCGTTACTCTTTGCTTACGTTCAATGCATTGCCTAGCCTTGCGTTGTCGTGCCTTAGCCTTGCCTCGCCTGACCGTGCCTTGCCTTGCGTTACCCTTTGCTTGCCTTGCCGTGCATTGACTAGCCGTGCGTTGTCGTGCCTTAGCATTGTTTCCCCTTGCCGTGCTGTTCCTTCCCTTACCTATACCTTGCCTTGCTTTCCCTTGCTTTCCTTGCCTTCCGTTACTCTTTGCTTACCTTCCGTGCATTGCCTAGCCTTGCGTTGTCGTGCCTTAACCTTGCCTCGCCTGACAGTGCCTTGCCTTGCGTCACCCTTTCCTTCCCTGGCCGTCCATTGCCTAGCCGTGCGTAGTCGTGCATTAGCCTTGTTTCACCTTGCCATAGCCTTGCTTGCGTTGCCTTGCTTTGCCTCGCCTTCCTTTCCTTCCGTTACACTTTCCTTGCCTAACCGTACACTGCGTAGCCTTGCGTTGTCGTACATTAGCCTTGCCTCGCCTGACCGTGCCTTCGCTTGCGTTACCCTTTCCTTGCCTTGCCGTGGATTGCCTAGCCCTGCGTTGTCGTGCCTTAGGCTTGTTTCCCCTTACCTTGCCTTTCCCTCCATTACCCTTGCCTTCCCTTGCTTTCCCTTGCCTTCCTTGCCTTCCGTTACTCTTTGCTTACCTTCCGTGCATTGCCTAGCCTTGCGTTGTCGTGCCTTAGCCTTGCCTCGCCTGACAGTGCCTTGCCTTGCGTAACCCTTTCCTTGCCTAGCCGTGCATTGCATAGCCGTGCGTTGTCGTGCATTAGCCTTGTTTCACCTTGCCATAGCCTTGCTTGCGTTGCCTTGCTTTGCCTTACCTTCCTTTCCTTCCGTTACTCTTTCCTTGCCTAACCGTACACTGCCTAGCCTTGCGTTGTCGTGCATTAGCCTTGCCTCGCCTGACCGTGCCTTGCCTTGCGTTACTCTTTCCTTGCCTTGCCGTGCATTGCCTAGCCCTGCGGTGTCGTGCCTTAGGCTTGTTTCCCCTTACCGTGCCGTTCCTTCCATTACCCTTTCCTTCCTTGGCATTCCCTTGCTTTCTTTGCCTTCCGTTACTCTTTTCTTGCTTTCCGTGCATTGCCTACTATTGCGTTGTCATGCCTAAGCCTTCCCTCGCCTGACCGTGCCTTGCCTTGCGTTACCCTTTCCTTGCGTTGCCGTGCATTGCCTAGCCGTGCGTTGTCGTGCCTTAGCCTTGTATCTCCTTGCGGTGCCTTGCATTTCCGTTCCGCCCTTGCCTTCCGTTACTCTTTGCTTGCCTTCCGTGCAATGCCTAGCTTTGCGTTGTCGTGCCTTAGCCATGCCTCGCCTGACCGTGCCTTGCCTTGCGTTACACTTTCCTTGACTTTCCGTGCATTGCCTAGCCGTGCGTTGTCGTCCATTAGCCATGCCTTGCCTCACCGTGCCTTGCCTTGCGTTACCCTTTCCTTGATTGGCCCTGCATTGCCTAGCCGTGCGTTGCCGTGCCTTAGCCTTGTTTCCCCTTGCCGTGCCTTGCCTTTTGTTACACTTGCCTTGCCTTGCTTTGCCTTGCCTTCCTTTCCTTCCGTTACTCGTTCCTTGCCTAGCCGTACACTGCCTACCCTTGCGTTGTCGTGCATTAACCTTGCCTCGCCTGACCGTGCCTTGCCTTGCGTTACCCTTTCCTTGCCTTGCCGTGCATTGCCTAGCCCTGCCTTGTCGTGCCTTAGCCTTGTTTCCCCTTACCGTGCCGTTCCTTCCATTACCCTTGCCTTCCCTTGCTTTCCCTTTCCTTCCTTGCCTTCCGTTACTCTTTGCTTGCCTTCCGTGCATTGCCTAGCCTTGCGTTGTTGTGCCTTAGCCTTGCCTCGCCCGACCGTGCCTTCCCTTGCGTTACCCTTTCCTTGCCTTGCCGTGTATTGCCCAACCTTGTGTTGTCGTGCGTTATTCTTGCCTTGCCTGACCGTGCCTTGCCTAGCCGTGCGTTGTAGTGCCTTAGCCTTGTTTCACCTTGCCATAGCCTTGCTTGCGTTGCCTTGCTTTGCGTTGCCTTCCTTGCCTTCCGTTACTCTTTGCTTGCCTTCCGTGCATTGCCTAGCCTTGCGTTGTCGTGCCTTAGCCTTTTTTCACCTTGCCATAGACTTGCTTACGTTGCCTTGCTTTGCCTTGCAATCCTTGCCTTCCGTTACTCTTTGCTTGCCTTGCCGTGAATTGCCTAGCCGTGCGTTCCCGTGCCTTAGCCTTGTTTCCCCTTTGCCGTGCCGTGCCTTTTGTTACACTTGCCTTGCCTTGCTTTGCCTTACCTTCCTTTCCTTCCGTTACACTTTCCTTGCCTAGCCGTGCACTGCCTACCCTTGTCTTGTCGTGCATTAGCCTTGCCTCGCCTGACCGTGCCTTGCCTTGCGTTACCCTTTCCTTGCCTTGCCGTGCATTGACTAGCCGTGCGTTGTCGTGCCTTAGCCTTGTGTCCCCTTGCCGTGCTGTTCCTTCCCTTACCTATACCTTGCCTTGCTTTCCCTTGCTTTCCTTGCCTTCCGTTACTCTTTGCTTACCTTCCGTGCATTGCCTAGCCTTGCGTTGTCGTGCCTTAACCTTGCCTCGCCTGACAGTGCCTTGCCTTGCGTCACCCTTTCCTTCCCTGGCCGTCCATTGCCTAGCCGTGCGTAGTCGTGCATTAGCCTTGTTTCACCTTGCCATAGCCTTGCTTGCGTTGCCTTGCTTTGCCTCGCCTTCCTTTCCTTCCGTTACACTTTCCTTGCCTAACCGTACACTGCGTAGCCTTGCGTTGTCGTACATTAGCCTTGCCTCGCCTGACCGTGCCTTCACTTGCGTTACCCTTTCCTTGCCTTGCCGTGGATTGCCTAGCCCTGCGTTGTCGTGCCTTAGGCTTGTTTCCCCTTACCTTGCCTTTCCTTCCATTACCCTTGCCTTCCCTTGCTTTCCCTTGCCTTCCTTGCCTTCCGTTACTCTTTGCTTACCTTCCGTGCATTGCCTAGCCTTGCGTTGTCGTGCCTTAGCCTTTCCTCGCCTGACAGTGCCTTGCCTTGCGTAACCCTTTCCTTGCCTAGCCGTGCATTGCATTGCCGTGCGTTGTCGTGCATTAGCCTTGTTTCACCTTGCCATAGCCTTGCTTGCGTTGCCTTGCTTTGCCTTACCTTCCTTTCCTTCCGTTACTCTTTCCTTGCCTTGCCGTGAACTGCCTAGCCTTGCGTTGTCGTTCATTAGCCTTGCCTTACCTGACCGTGCCTTGCCTGGCGTTACCCTTTCCTTGCTTTTCCGTGCATTGCCTAGCCCTGCGTTGTCGTGCCTTAGCGTTGATTCCCCTTGCCGTGCCGTTCCTTCTCTTACCCTTACCTTGCCTTGCTTTCCCTTGCTTTCCTTGCCTTCCGTTACTCTTTGCTTACCTTCCGTGCATTGCCTAGCCTTGCGTTGTCGTGCCTTAGCCTTCCCTCGCCTGACAGTGCCTTGCCTTGCGTTACCCTTTCCTTGCGTTGCCGTGCATTGCCTAGCCGTGCGTTGTCGTGCCTTAGCCTTGTATCTCCTTGCGGTGCCTTGCATTTCCGTTCCGCCCTTGCCTTCCGTTACTCTTTGCTTGCCTTCCGTGCAATGCCTAGCTTTGCGTTGTCGTGCCTTAGCCATGCCTCGCCTGACCGTGCCTTGCCTTGCATTACAATTTCCTTGCCTGGCCGTGCATTTCCTAGCCTTGCGTTGTCGTGCCTTAACCTTGGCTCGCCTGACAGTGCCTTGCCTTGCGTTACCCTTAACTTGCCTTGCCGTGCAATGCCTAGCCGTGCGTTGCCGTGCCTTAGCCTTGTTTCCCCTTGCCGAGCCGTTCCTTCCGTTAACCTTGCCTTCCCTTGCTTTCCCTTGCCTTCCTTGCCTTCCGTTACTCTTTGCTTGCCTTCCCTGCATTGCCTAGCCTTGCGTTGTCGTGCCTTAGCCTTGCCTCGCCTGACCGTGACTTCCCTTGCGTTACCCTTTCCTTGCCTTGCCGTGCATTGCCTAGCCGTGCGTTGTTGTGCATTAGCCTTGCCTTGACTCACCGTGCCTTGCCTTGCGTTACCCTTTCCTTGCCTTGCCGTGCATTGCCTAGCTTGCGTTGTCGTGCCTTAGCCTTGTTTCCCCTTGCCGTGCCGTGCCTTTTGTTACACTTGCCTTGCCTTGCTTTCCCTTGCCTTCCTTGCCTTCCTTTACTCTTTGCTTACCTTCCGTGCATTGCCTAGCCTTGCGTTGTCGTGCCTTAGCCTTGCCTCGCCTGACAGAGCCTTGCCTTGCGTTACCCTTTCCTTGCCTGGCCGTGCATTTCCTAGCCTTGCGTTGTCGTGCCTTAACCTTGGCTCGCCTGACAGTGCCTTGCCTTGCGTTACCCTTAACTTGCCTTGCCGTGCATTGCCTAGCCGTGCGTTGCCGTGCCTTAGCCTTGTTTCCCCTTGCCGTGCCGTTCCTTCCGTTACCCTTGCCTTGCCTTGCTTTCCCTTGCCTTCCTTGCCTTCCGTTACTCTTTGCTTGCCTTCCCTGCATTGCTTAGCCTTGCGTTGTCGTGCCTTAGCCTTGCCTCGCCTGACCCTGACTTCCCTTGCGTTACCCTTTCCTTGCCTTGCCGTGCATTGCATAGACGTGCGTTGTTGTGCATAGCCTTGCCTTGCCTCACCGTGCCTTGCCTTGCGTTACCCTTTCCTTGCCTTGCCGTGCATTGCCTACCTTGCGTTGTCGTGCCTTTCCCTTGTTTCCCCTTGCCGTGCCGTGCCTTTTGTTACACTTGCCTTGCCTTGCTTTGCCTTGCCTTCCTTTCCTTCTGTTACTCTTTCCTTGCCTAGCCGTGCACTGCCTAGCCGTGCGTTGTTGTGCATTAGCCTTGCCTTGCCTCACCGTGCCTTGCCTTGCGTTACCCTTTCCTTGCCTTGCCGTGCATTGCCTAGCTTGCGTTGTCGTGCCTTAGCCTTGTTTCCCCTTGCCGTGCCGTTCCTTCCCTTACCCTTGCCTTGCCTTGCTTTCCCTTGCCTTTCTTGCCTTCCGTTACTCTTTGCTTGCATTCCGTGCATTGCCTAGCCTTGCGTTTTCGTGCCTTAGCCTTGCCTTGCCTCACCGTGCCTTGCCTTGCGTTACGCTTTCCTTGCCTTGCCGTGCATTGCCTAGCCTTGCGTTGTCGTGCCTTAGCCTTGTTTCCCCTTGCCGTGCCGTGCCTTTTGTTACACTTGCCTTGCCTTGCTTTCCCTTGCCTTCCTTGCCTTCCGTTACTCTTTGCTTGCCTTCCGTGCATTGCCTAGCCTTGCGTTGTCGTGCCTTAGCCTTGCCTTCCCTCACCGTGCCTTGCCTTGCGTTACCCTTTCCTTGCCTTGCCGTGCATTGCCTAGCTTGCGTTGTCGTGCCTTACCCTTGTTTCCCCTTGCCGTGCCGTGCCTTTTGTTACACTTGCCTGGCCTTGCTTTGCCTTGCCTTCCTTTCCTTCTGTTACTCTTTCCTTGCCTAGCCGTGCACTGCCTAGCCTTGCGTTGTCGTGCATTAGCCTTGCCTCGACTGACCGTGCCTTGCCATGCGTTACCCTTTACTTGCCTTGCCGTGCATTGCCTAGCTTGCGTTGTCGTGCCTTAGCCTTCTTTCCCCTTGCCGTGCCGTTCCTTCCCTTACCCTTGCCTTGCCTTGCTTTCCCTTGCCTTTCTTGCCTTCCGTTACTCTGTGCTTGCCTTCCGTGCATTGCCTAGCCTTGCGTTTTCGTGCCTTAGCCTTGCCTTGCCTCACCGTGCCTTGCCTTGCGTTACCCTTTCTTTGCCTTGCCGTGCATTGCCTAGCTTGCGTTGTCGTGCCTTAGCCTTGTTTCCCCTTGCCGTGCCGTGCCTTTTGTTACACTTGCCTTGCCTTGCTTTGCCTTGCCTTCCATTCCTTCCGTTACTCGTTCCTTGCCTAGCCGTGCCCTGCCTAGCCTTGCGTTGTCGTGCATTAGCCTTGCCTTGCCTGACAGTGCCTTGCCTTGCGTTACCCTTAACTTGCCTTGCCGTGCATTGCCTAGCCGTGCGTTGCCGTGCCTTAGCCTTGTTTCCCCTTGCCGAGCCGTTCCTTCCGTTAACCTTGCCTTGCCTTGCTTTCCCTTGCCTTCCTTGCCTTCCGTTACTCTTTGCTTGCCTTCCCTGCATTGCCTAGCCTTGCGTTGTCGTGCCTTAGCCTTGCCTCGCCTGACCGTGACTTCCCTTGCGTTACCCTTTCCTTGCCTTGCCGTGCATTGCCTAGCCGTGCGTTGTCGTGCATTAGCCTTGCCTTGCCTCACCGTGCCTTGCCTTGCGTTACCCTTTCCTTGCCTTGCCGTGCATTGCCTAGCTTGCGTTGTCGTGCCTTAGCCTTGTTTCCCCTTGCCGTGCCGTTCCTTCCCTTACCCTTGCCTTGCCTTGCTTTCCCTTGCCTTTCTTGCCTTCCGTTACTCTTTGCTTGCCTTCCGTGCATTGCCTAGCCTTGCGTTTTCGTGCCATTGCCTTGCCTTGCCTCACCGTGCCTTGCCTTGCGTTACCCTTTCCTTGCCTTGCCGTGCATTGCCTAGCCTTGCGTTGTCGTGCCTTAGCCTTGTTTCCCCTTGCCGTGCCGTGCCTTTTGTTACACTTGTCTTGCCTTGCTTTCCCTTGCCTTCCTTGCCTTCCGTTATTCTTTGCTTACCTTCCGTGCATTGCCTAGCCTTGCGTTGTCGTGCCTTAGCCTTGCCTTGCCTCACCGTGCCTTGCCTTGCGTTACCCTTTCCTTGCCTTGCCGTGCATTGCCTAGCTTGCGTTGTCGTGCCTTAGCCTTGTTTCCCCTTGCCGTGCCGTGCCTTTTGTTACACTTGCCTGGCCTTGCTTTGCCTTGCCTTCCTTTCCTTCTGTTACTCTTTCCTTGCCTAGCCGTGCACTGCCTAGCCTTGCGTTGTCGTGCATTAGCCTTGCCTCGACTGACCGTGCCTTGCCATGCGTTACCCTTTACTTGCCTTGCCGTGCATTGCCTAGCTTGCGTTGTCGTGCCTTAGCCTTCTTTCCCCTTGCCGTGCCGTTCCTTCCCTTACCCTTGCCTTGCCTTGCTTTCCCTTGCCTTTCTTGCCTTCCGTTACTCTGTGCTTGCCTTCCGTGCATTGCCTAGCCTTGCGTTTTCGTGCCTTAGCCTTGCCTTGCCTCACCGTGCCTTGCCTTGCGTTACCCTTTCCTTGCCTTGCCGTGCATTGCCTAGCTTGCGTTGTCGTGCCTTAGCCTTGTTTCCCCTTGCCGTGCCGTGCCTTTTGTTACACTTGCCTTGCCTTGCTTTGCCTTGCCTTCCATTCCTTCCGTTACTCGTTCCTTGCCTAGCCGTGCCCTGCCTAGCCTTGCGTTGTCGTGCATTAGCCTTCCCTTGCCTGACCGTGCCTTGCCTTGTGTTACCCTTTCCTTGCCTTGCCGTGCATTGCCTAGCCCTGCGTTGTCGTGCCTTAGCCTTTTTTCTCCTTGCCGTGCCGTTCCTTCCCTTACCCTTAACTTGCCTTGCTTTCCCTTGCTTTCCTTGCCTTCCGTTACTCTTTGCTTACCTTCCGTGCATTGCCTAGCCTTGCGTTGTCGTGCCTTAGCCTTGCCTCGCCTGACAGTGCCTTGCCTTGCGTTACCCTTTCCTTGCCTTGCCGTGCATTGCCTAGCTTGCGTTGTCGTGCCTTAGCCTTGCTTCCTCTTGCCGTGCCGTTACTTCGGTTACTCTTGCCTTGCCTTGCTTTCCCTTGCATTCCTTGCCTTCCGTTACTCTTTCCGTGCCGTGCCGTGCATTGCCTAGCCTTGCGTTGTCGTGCTTTAGCCTTGCCTTGCCTGACCGTGTCTTGCCTTGCGTTGCCCTTTCCTTGCTTTGCCGTGCATTGCCTAGCCGTTCGTTGTCGTGCCTTAGCCTTGTTTCAACGTGCCGTAGCCTTGCTTGCGTTGCCTTGCTTTGCCTTGCCTTCCTTGCCTTCCGATACTCTTTGCTTGCCTTCCGTGCATTGCGTAGCCTTGCGTTGTCGTGCCGTAGACTTTTTTGACCTTGCCATAGCCTTGCTTGCGTTACCTTGCTTTGCCTTGCATTCCTTGCCTTCCGTTACTCTTTGCTTGCCTTCCGTGCATTGCCTAGCTTGCGTTGTCGTGCCTTAGCCTTGTTTCCCCTTGCCGTGCCGTTCCTTCCCTTACTCTTAACTTGCCTTGCTTTCCCTTGCCTTCCTTGCCTTCCGTTACTCTTTGCTTACCTTCCGTGCATTGCCTACCTTGCGTTGTCGTGCCTTAGCCTTGCCTCGCCTGACCGTGCCTTGCCTTGCGTTACCCTCTCCTTCCCTTGCCGTGCTATGCCTAGCCGTGAGTTGTCGTGCATTAGCCTTGCCTTGCCTCACCGTGCCTTGCCTTGCGTTACCCTTTCCTTGCCTTGCCGTGCTTTGCCTAGCCTTGCGTTGTCGTGGCTTTGCCTTGTTTCCCCTTGCCGTGCCGTTCCTTCCGTTACTCTTGACTTGCCTTGCTTTCCCTTGCATTTCTTACTTCCGTTACTCTTTCCTTGCCTCGCCGTGCATTGCCTAGCCTTCCGTTGTCGTGCATTAGCCTTGCATTTCCTGACCGTGCCTTGCCTTGCGTTACCCTTTCCTTGCCTTGCCGATCATTGCCTAGTCCTGCGTTGTCGTGCCTTAGCCTTGTTTCCCCTTGCCGTGCCGTTCCTTCCCTTATCCTTACCTTGCCTTGCTTTCCCTTGCCTTCCTTGCCTTCCGTTACTCTTTGCTTGCCTTCCCTGCATTGCCTAGCCTTGCGTTGTCGTGCCTTAGCCTTGCCTCGCCTGACCGTGACTTCCCTTGCGTTACCCTTTCCTTGCCTTACCGTGCATTGCCTAGCCGTGCGTTGTTGTGCATTAGCCTTGCCTTGCCTCACCGTGCCTTCCCTTGCGTTACGCTTTCCTTGCCTTGCCGTGCATTGCCTAGCTTGCGTTGTCGTGCCTTAGCCTTGTTTCCCCTTGCCGTGCCGTTCCTTCCCATACCCTTGCCTTGCCTTGCTTTCCCTTGCCTTCCGTTACTCTTTGCTTGCCTTCCGTGCATTTCCTAGCCTTGCGTTTTCGTGCCTTAGCCTTGCCTTCCTCACCGTGCCTTGCCTTGCCTTACCCTTTCCTTGCCTTGCCGTGCATTGCCTACCTTGCGTTGTCGTGCCTTACCCTTGTTTCCCCTTTCCGTGCCGTGCCTTTTGTTACACTTGCCTTGCCTTGCTTTGCCTTGCCTTCCTTTCCTTCTGTTACTCTTTCCTTGCCTAGCCGTGCACTGCCTAGCCTTGCGTTGTCGTGCATTAGCCTTGCCTCGACTGACCGTGCTTTGCCATGCGTTACCCTTTCCTTGCCTTGCCGTGCATTGCCTAGTTTGCGTTGTCGTGCCTTAGCCTTGTTTCCCCTTGCCGTGCCGTTCCTTCCCTTACCCTTGCCTTGCCTTGCTTTCCCTTGCCTTTCTTGCCTTTCGTTACTCTTTGCTTGGCTTCCGTGCATTGCCTAGCCTTGCGTTTTCGTGCCTTAGCCTTGCCTTGCCTCACCGTGCCTTGCCTTGCGTTACCCTTTCCTTGCCTTGCCGTGCATTGCCTAGCCTTGCGTTGTCGTGCCTTAGCCTTGCTTCCCCTTGCCGTGCCGTTCCTTTCGTTACTCTTGCCTTGCCTTGATTTCCCTTGCATTCCTTGCCTTCCGTTACTCTTTCCTTGCCGTGCCGTGCATTGCCTAGCCTTGCGTTGTCGTGCTTTAGCCTTGCCTTGCCTGACCGTGTCTTGCCTTGCGTTGCCCTTTCCTTGCTTTGCCGTGCATTGCCTAGCCGTTCGTTGTCGTGCCTTAGCCTTGTTTCAACTTGCCGTAGCCTTGCTTGCGTTGCCTTGCTTTGCCTTGCCTTCCTTGCCTTCCGTTACTCTTTGCTTGCCTTCCGTGCATAGCGTAGCCTTGCGTTGACGTGCCGTAGACTTTTTTGACCTTGCCATAGCCTTGCTTGCGTTACCTTGCTTTGCCTTGCATTCCTTGCCTTCCGTTACTCTTTGCTTGCCTTCCGTGCATTGCCTAGCCTTGCGTTTTCGTGCCTTAGCCTTGCCTCGCCTGACCGTGCCTTGCCTTGCGTTACCCTTTCCTTGCCTTGCCGTGCATTGCCTAGCTTGCGTTGTCGTGCCTTAGCCTTGTTTCCCCTTGCCGTGCCGTTCCTTCCCTTACTCTTAACTTGCCTTGCTTTCCCTTGCCTTCCTTGCCTTCCGTTACTCTTTGCTTACCTTCCGTGCATTGCCTACCTTGCGTTGTCGTGCCTTAGCCTTGCCTCGCCTGACCGTGCCTTGCCTTGCGTTACCCTCTCCTTCCCTTGCCGTGCTTTGCCTAGCCGTGCGTTGTCGTGCATTAGCCTTGCCCTGCCTCACCGTGTCTTGCCTTGCGTTACCCTTTCCTTGCCTTGCCGTGCTTTGCCTAGCTTTGCGTTGTCGTGCCTTTGCCTTGTTTCCCCTTGCCGTGCCGTTCCTTCCGTTACTCTTGCCTTGCCTTGCTTTCCCTTGAATTCCTTACTTCCGTTGCTCTTTCCTTGCCTTGCCGTGCATTGCCAAGCCTTCCGTTGTCGTGCATTAGCCTTGCATTTCATGACCGTGCCTTGCCTTGCGTTACCCTTTCCTTGCCTTGCCGATCATTGCCTAGTCCTGCGTTGTCGTGCCTTAGCCTTGTTTCCCCTTGCCGTGCCGTTCCTTCCCTTACCCTTGCCTTGCCTTGCTTTCCCTTGCCTTTCTTGCCTTCCGTTACTCTTTGCTTGCCTTCCGTGCATTGCCTAGCCTTGCGTTTTCGTGCCATTGCCTTGCCTTGCCTCACCGTGCCTTGCCTTGCGTTACCCTTTCCTTGCCTTGCCGTGCATTGCCTAGCCTTGCGTTGTCGTGCCTTAGCCTTGTTTCCCCTTGCCGTGCCGTGCCTTTTGTTACACTTGTCTTGCCTTGCTTTCCCTTGCCTTCCTTGCCTTCCGTTATTCTTTGCTTACCTTCCGTGCATTGCCTAGCCTTGCGTTGTCGTGCCTTAGCCTTGCCTTGCCTCACCGTGCCTTGCCTTGCGTTACCCTTTCCTTGCCTTGCCGTGCATTGCCGAGCTTGCGTTGTCGTGCCTTAGCCTTGTTTCACCTTGCCGTAGCCTTGCTTGCGTTGCCTTGCTTTGCCTTGCCTTCCGTTACTCTTTGCTTGCCTTCCGTGCATTGCCTAGCCTTGCGTTTTCGTGCCTTAGCCTTGCCTCGCCTGACCGTGCCTTGCCTTGCGTTACCCTTTCCTTGCCTTGCCGTGCATTGCCTAGCTTGCGTTGTCGTGCCTTAGCCTTGTTTCCCCTTGCCGTGCCGTGCCTTTTGTTACACTTGCCTTGCCTTGCTTTGCCTTGCCTTCCTTTCCTTCTGTTACTCTTTCCTTGCCTAGCCGTGCACTGCCAAGTCTTGCGTTGTCGTGCATTAGCCTTGCCTCGACTGACCGTGCCTTGCCTTGCGTTACCCTTTCCTTGCCTTGCCGTGCATTGCCTAGCTTGCGTTGTCGTGCCTTACCCTTGTTTCCCCTTGCCGTGCGGTGCCTTTTGTTACACTTGCCTTGCCTTGCTTTGCCTTGCCTTCCTTTCCTTCTGTTACTCTTTCCTTGCCTAGCCGTGCACTGCCAAGTCTTGCGTTGTCGTGCCTTAGCCTTGCCTCGCCTGACCGTGACTTCCCTTGCGTTACCCTTTCCTTGCCTTGCCGTGCATTGCCTAGACGTGCGTTGCTGTGCATTAGACTTGCCTTGTCTCACCGTGCCTTGCCTTGTATTACCCTTTCCTTGCCTTGCCGTGCATTGCCTAGTTTGCGTTGTCGTGCCTTAGCCTTGTTTCCCCTTGCCGTGCCGTTCCTTCTCTTACCCTTGCCTTGCCTTGCTTTCCCTTGCCTTCCTTGCCTTCTGTTACTCTTTCCTTGCCTTCCGTGCATTGCCTAGCCTTGCGTTGTCGTGCATTAGCCTTGCCTCTGCCTGACCGTGCCTTGCCTTGCGTTACCCTTTCCTTGCCTTGCCGTGCATTGCCTAGCCTTGCGTTGTCGTGCCTTAGCCTTGCTTCCCCTTGCCGTGACGTTCCTTTCGTTACTCTTGCCTTGCCTTGATTTCCCTTGCATTCCTTGCCTTCCGTTACTCTTTCCTTGCCGTGCCGTGCATTGCCTAGCCTTGCGTTGTCGTGCTTTAGCCTTGCCTTGCCTGACCGTGTCTTGCCTTGCGTTGCCCTTTCCTTGCTTTGCCGTGCATTGCCTAGCCGTTCGTTGTCGTGCCTTAGCCTTGTTTCAACTTGCCGTAGCCTTGCTTGCGTTGCCTTGCTTTGCCTTGCCTTCCTTGCCTTCCGTTACTCTTTGCTTCCCTTCCGTGCATAGCGTATCCTTGCGTTGACGTGCCGTAGACTTTTTAGACCTTGCCATAGCCTTGCTTGCGTTACCTTGCTTTGCCTTGCATTCCTTGCCTTCCGTTACTCTTTGCTTGCCTTCCGTGCATTGCCTAGCCTTGCGTTTTCGTGCCTTAGCCTTGCCTCGCCTGACCGTGCCTTGCCTTGCGTTACCCTTTCCTTGCCTTGCCGTGCATTGCCTAGCTTGCGTTGTCGTGCCTTAGCCTTCTTTCCCCTTGCCGTGCGGTTCCTTCCCTTACTCTTAACTTGCCTTGCTTTCCCTTGCCTTCCTTGCCTTCCGTTACTCTTTGCTTAACTTCCGTGCATTGCCTACCTTGCGTTGTCGTGCCTTAGCCTTGCCTCGCCTGACCGTGCCTTGCCTTGCGTTACCCTCTCCTTCCCTTGCCGTGCTTTGCCTAGCCGTGCGTTGTCGTGCATTAGCCTTGCCCTGCCTCACCGTGTCTTGCCTTGCGTTACCCTTTCCTTGCCTTGCCGTGCTTTGCCTAGCTTTGCGTTGTCGTGCCTTTGCCTTGTTTCCCCTTGCCGTGCCGTTCCTTCCGTTACTCTTGCCTTGCCTTGCTTTCCCTTGCATTCCTTACTTCCGTTGCTCTTTCCTTGCCTTGCCGTGCATTGCCTAGCCTTCCGTTGTCGTGCATTAGCCTTGCATTTCCTGACCGTGCCTTGCCTTGCGTTACCCTTTCCTTGCCTTGCCGATCATTGCCTAGTCCTGCGTTGTCGTGCCTTAGCCTTGTTTCCCCTTGCCGTGCCGTTCCTTCCCTTACCCTTGCCTTGCCTTGCTTTCCCTTGCCTTTCTTGCCTTCCGTTACTCTTTGCTTGCCTTCCGTGCTTTGCCTAGCCTTGCGTTTTCGTGCCATTGCCTTGCCTTGCCTCACCGTGCCTTGCCTTGCGTTACCCTTTCCTTGCCTTGCCGTGCATTGCCTAGCCTTGCGTTGTCGTGCCTTAGCCTTGTTTCCCCTTGCCGTGCCGTGCCTTTTGTTACACTTGCCTTGCCTTGCTTTCCCTTGCATTCCTTGCCTTCCGTTATTCTTTGCTTACCTTCCGGGCATTGCCTAGCCTTGCGTTGTCGTGCCTTAGCCTTGCCTTGCCTCACCGTGCCTTGCCTTGCGTTACCCTTTCCTTGCCTTGCCGTGCATTGCCTAGCTTGCTTTGTCGTGCCTTAGCCTTGTTTCACCTTGCCGTAGCCTTGCTTGCGTTGCCTTGCTTTGCCTTGCCTTCCTTGCCTTCCATTACTCTTTGCTTGCCTTCCGTGCATTGCCTAGCCTTGCGTTTTCGTGCCTTAGCCTTGCCTCGCCTGACCGTGCCTTGCCTTGCGTTACCCTTTCCTTGCCTTGCCGTGCATTGCCTAGCTTGCGTTGTCGTGCCTTAGCCTTGTTTCCCCTTGCCGTGCCGTGCCTTTTGTTACACTTGCCTTGCCTTGCTTTGCCTTGCCTTCCTTTCCTTCTGTTACTCTTTCCTTGCCTAGCCGTGCACTGCCAAGTCTTGCGTTGTCGGGCATTAGCCTTGCCTCGCCTGACAGTGCCTTGCCTTGCGTTACCCTTTCCTTGCCTTGCCGTGCATTGCCTAGCTTGCGTTGTCGTGCCTTACCCTTGTTTCCCCTTGCCGTGCGGTGCCTTTTGTTACACTTGCCTTGCCTTGCTTTGCCTTGCCTTCCTTTCCCTCTGTTACTCTTTCCTCGCCTAGCCGTGCACTGCCAAGTCTTGCGTTGTCGTGCCTTAGCCTTGCCTCGCCTGACCGTGACTTCCCTTGCGTTACCCTTTCCTTGCCTTGCCGTGCATTGCCTAGACGTGCGTTGCTGTGCATTAGACTTGCCTTGCCTCACCGTGCCTTGCCTTGTATTACCCTTTCCTTGCCTTGCCGTGCATTGCCTAATTTGCGTTGTCGTGCCTTAGCCTTGTTTCCCCTTGCCGTGCCGTTCCTTCCCTTACCCTTGCCTTGCCTTGCTTTCCCTTGCCTTTCTTGCCTTTCGTTACTCTTTGCTTGGCTTCCGTGCATTGCCTAGCCTTGCGTTTTCGTGCCTTAGCCTTGCCTTGCCTCACCGTGCCTTGCCTTGCGTTACCCTTTCCTTGCCTTGCCGTGCATTGCCTAGCCTTGCGTTGTCGTGCCTTAGCCTTGCTTCCCCTTGCCGTGCCGTTCCTTTCGTTACTCTTGCCTTGCCTTGATTTCCCTTGCATTCCTTGCCTTCCGTTACTCTTTCCTTGCCGTGCCGTGCATTGCCTAGCCTTGCGTTGTCGTGCTTTAGCCTTGCCTTGCCTGACCGTGTCTTGCCTTGCGTTGCCCTTTCCTTGCTTTGCCGTGCATTGCCTAGCCGTTCGTTGTCGTGCCTTAGCCTTGTTTCAACTTGCCGTAGCCTTGCTTGCGTTGCCTTGCTTTGCCTTGCCTTCCTTGCCTTCCGTTACTCTTTGCTTCCCTTCCGTGCATAGCGTATCCTTGCGTTGACGTGCCGTAGACTTTTTAGACCTTGCCATAGCCTTGCTTGCGTTACCTTGCTTTGCCTTGCATTCCTTGCCTTCCGTTACTCTTTGCTTGCCTTCCGTGCATTGCCTAGCCTTGCGTTTTCGTGCCTTAGCCTTGCCTCGCCTGACCGTGCCTTGCCTTGCGTTACCCTTTCCTTGCCTTGCCGTGCATTGCCTAGCTTGCGTTGTCGTGCCTTAGCCTTGTTTCCCCTTGCCGTGCGGTTCCTTCCCTTACTCTTAACTTGCCTTGCTTTCCCTTGCCTTCCTTGCCTTCCGTTACTCTTTGCTTACCTTCCGTGCATTGCCTACCTTGCGTTGTCGTGCCTTAGCCTTGCCTCGCCTGACCGTGCCTTGCCTTGCGTTACCCTCTCCTTCCCTTGCCGTGCTTTGCCTAGCCGTGCGTTGTCGTGCATTAGCCTTGCCCTGCCTCACCGTGTCTTGCCTTGCGTTACCCTTTCCTTGCCTTGCCGTGCTTTGCCTAGCTTTGCGTTGTCGTGCCTTTGCCTTGTTTCCCCTTGCCGTGCCGTTCCTTCCGTTACTCTTGCCTTGCCTTGCTTTCCCTTGCATTCCTTACTTCCGTTGCTCTTTCCTTGCGTTGCCGTGCATTGCCTAGCCTTCCGTTGTCGTGCATTAGCCTTGCATTTCCTGACCGTGCCTTGCCTTGCGTTACCCTTTCCTTGCCTTGCCGTGCATTGCCTAGCCTTGCGTTGTCGTGCCTTAGCCTTGTTTCCCCTTGCCGTGCCGTGCCTTTTGTTACACTTGCCTTGCCTTGCTTTCCCTTGCATTCCTTGCCTTCCGTTACTCTTTGCTTACCTTCCGTGCATTGCCTAGCCTTGCGTTGTCGTGCCTTAGCCTTGCCTTGCCTCACCGTGCCTTGCCTTGCGTTACCCTTTCCTTGCCTTGCCGTGCATTGCCTAGCTTGCGTTGTCGTGCCTTAGCCTTGTTTCACCTTGCCGTAGCCTTGCTTGCGTTGCCTTGCTTTGCCTTGCCTTCCTTGCCTTCCGTTACTCTTTGCTTGCCTTCCGTGCATTGCCTAGCCTTGCGTTTTCGTGCCTTAGCCTTGCCTCGCCTGACCGTGCCTTGCCTTGCGTTACCCTTTCCTTGCCTTGCCGTGCATTGCCTAGCTTGCGTTGTCGTGCCTTAGCCTTGTTTCCCCTTGCCGTGCCGTGCCTTTTGTTACACTTGCCTTGCCTTGCTTTGCCTTGCCTTCCTTTCCTTCTGTTACTCTTTCCTTGCCTAGCCGTGCACTGCCAAGTCTTGCGTTGTCGTGCATTAGCCTTGCCTCGACTGACCGTGCCTTGCCTTGCGTTACCCTTTCCTTGCCTTGCCGTGCATTGCCTAGCTTGCGTTGTCGTGCCTTACCCTTGTTTCCCCTTGCCGTGCGGTGCCTTTTGCTACACTTGCCTTGCCTTGCTTTGCCTTGCCTTCCTTTCCTTCTGTTACTCTTTCCTTGCCTAGCCGTGCACTGCCAAGTCTTGCGTTGTCGTGCCTTAGCCTTGCCTCGCCTGACCGTGACTTCCCTTGCGTTACCCTTTCCTTGCCTTGCCGTGCATTGCCTAGACGTGCGTTGCTGTGCATTAGACTTGCCTTGCCTCACCGTGCCTTGCCTTGTATTACCCTTTCCTTGCCTTGCCGTGCATTGCCTACCCTGCGTTGTCGTGCCTTACCCTTGTTTCCCCTTGCCGTGCCGTGCCTTTTGTTACACTTGCCTTGCCTTGCTTTGCCTTGCCTTCCTTTCCTTCTGTTACTCTTTCCTTGCCTAGCAGTGCACTGCCTAGCCTTGTGTTGTCGTGCATTAGCCTTGCCTCTACTGACCGTGCCTTGCCATGCGTTACCCTTTCCTTGCCTTGCCGTGCATTGCCTAGCTTGCGTTGTCGTGCCTTAGCCTTCTTTCCCCTTGCCGTGCCGTTCCTTCCCTTACCCTTGCCTTGCCTTGCTTTCCCTCGCATTTCTTCCCTTCCGTTACTCTGTGCTTGCCTTCCGTGCATTGCCTAGCCTTGCGTTTTCGTGCCTTAGCCTTGCCTTGCCTCACCGTGCCTTGCCTTGCGTTACCCTTTCCTTGCCTTGCCGTGCATTGCCTAGCTTGCGTTGTCGTGCCTTAGCCTTGTTTCCCCTTGCCGTGCCGTGCCTTTTGTTACACTTGCCTTGCCTTGCTTTGCCTTGCCTTCCATTCCTTCCGTTACTCGTTCCTTGCCTAGCCGTGCACTGCCTAGCCTTGCCTGACCGTGCCTTGCCTTGCGTTACCCTTTCCTTGCCTTGCCGTGCATTGCCTAGCCCTGCGTTGTCGTGCCTTAGCCTTGTTTCTCCTTGCCGTGCCGTTCCTTCCCTTACCCTTCCCTTGCCTTGCTTTCCCTTTCTTTCCTTGCCTTCCGCTACTCTTTGCTTACCTTTCGTGCATTGCCTAGCCTTGCGTTGTCGTGCCTTAGCCTTGCCTCGCCTGACAGTGCCTTGCCTTGCGTTACCCTTTCCTTGCCTTGCCGTGCATTGCCTAGCCGTGCGTTGTCGTGCCTTAGACTTGTTTCACCTAGCCGTAGCCTTGCTTGCTTTGCCTTGCTTTGCCTTGCGTTCCATGCCTTCCGTTACTCTTTGCTTACCTTCCGAGCATTGCCTAGCCTTGCGTTGTCGTGCCTTAGCCTTGCCTCGCCTGGCAGTGCCTTGCCTTGCGTTACCCTTTCCTTGCCTGGCCGTGTTTTGCCTAGCCTTGCGTTGTCGTCCCTTAGCCTTGTTTCCCCTTGCCGTGCCGTTCCTTCCGTTACTCTTGCCTTGCCTTGCTTTCCCTTGCATTCCTTACCTTCCGTTACTCTTTCCTTGCCTTGCCGTGCATTGCCTAGCCTTGCGTTTTCGTGCCTTAGCCTTGCCTTGCCTCACCGTGCCTTGCCTTGCGTTACCCTTTCCTTGCCTTGCCGTGCATTGCCTAGCTTGCGTTGTCGTGCCTTAGCCTTGTTTCCCCTTGCCGTGCCGTGCCTTTTGTTACACTTGCCTTGCCTTGCTTTGCCTTGCCTTCCATTCCTTCCGTTACTAGTTCCTTGCCTAGCCGTGCAGTGCCTAGCCTTGCCTGACCGTGCCTTGCCTTGCGATACCCTTTCCTTGCCTTGCCGTGCATTGCCTAGCCCTGCGTTGTCGTGCCTTAGACTTGTTTCCCCTTGCCGTGCCGTTCCTTCCCTTACCCTTACCTTGCCTTGCTTTGCCTTGCTTTCCTTGTCTTCCGTTACTCTTTGCTTACCTTCCGTTCATTGCCTAGCCTTGCGTTGTCGTGCCTTAGCCTTGCTTCCCCTTGCCGCGCCGTTCCTTCCGTTATTCTTGACTTGCCTTGCTTTCCCTTGAATTCCTTGCCTTCCGTTACTCTTTCCTTGCCTTGCCGTGCATTGCCTATCCTTGCGTTGTCGTGCATTACCCTTGCCTTGCCTGACCGTGCCTTGCCTTGCGTTACCCTTTCCTTGCCTTGCCGTGCATTGCCTAGCCCTGCGTTGCCGTGCCTTAGTCTTGTTTCTCCTTGCGGTGCCGTTCCTTCCCTTACCCTTACCTTGCCTTGCTTTCCCTTGCTTTCCTTGCCTTCCGTTACTCTTTGCTTACCTTCCGTGCATTGCCTAGCCTTGCGTTGTCGTGCCTTAGCCTTGCCTCGCCTGACAGTGCCTTCCCTTGCGTTACCCTTTCCTTGCCTTGCCGTGCATTGCCTAGCCGTGCGTTGTCGAGCCTTAGACTTGTTTCACCTAGGCGTAGCCTTGCTTGTTTGCCTTGCTTTCCCTTGCCTTCCATGCCTTCCGTTACTCTTTGCTTACCTTCCGTGCATTGCCTAGCCTTGCATTGTCGTGCCTTAGCCTTGCCTCGCCTGACAGTGCCTTGCCTTGCGTTACCCTTTCCTTGCCTGGCCGTGCATTGCCTAGCCGGGCGTTGCCGTGCCTTAGCCTTGTTTCCCATTGCCGAGTCGTTCCTTCCATTAACCTTGCCTTGCCTTGCTTTCCCTTGCCTTCCTTGCCTTCCGTTACTCTTTGCTTGCCTTCCCTGCATTGCCCAGCCTTGCTTTGTCGTGCCTTAGCCTTGCCTCGCCTGACATTGCCTTGCCTTGCGTTACCCTTTCCTTGCCTTGCCGTGCATTGCCTAGCCATGCGTTGTTGTGCATTAGCCTTGCCTTGCCTCACCGTGCCTTGCCTTGCGTTACCCTTTCCTTGCCTTGCCGTGCATTGCCTAGCATGCATTGTCGTGCCTTACCCTTGTTTCCCCTTGCATTGCCGTGCCTTTTGTTTCACTTGCCTTGCATTGCTTTGCCTTGCCTTCCTTTCCTTCTGTTACTCTTTCCTTGCCTAGCCGTGCACTGCCAAGCCTTGCGTTGTCGTGCATTAGCCTTGCCTCGACTGACCGTGCCTTGCCTTGCGTTACCCTTTCCTTGCCTTGCCGTGCATTGCCTAGCTTGCGTTGTCGTGCCTTACCCTTGTTTCCCCTTGCCGTGCCGTGCCTTTTGTTAAACTTGCCTTGCCTTGCTTTGCCTTGCCTTCCTTTCCTTCCGTTACTCTTTCCTTGCCTAGCCGTGCACTGCCTAGCCTTGCGTTGTCGTGCATTAGCCTTGCCTCGCCTGATCGTGCCTTGCCTTGCGTTACCCTTTCCTTGCCTTGCGGTGCATTGCCTAGCTTGCGTTGTCGTGCCTTAGCCTTGTTTCCCCTTGCCGTGCCGTTCCTTCCCTTACCCTTAACTTGCCTTGCTTTCCCTTGCTTTCCTTGCCTTCCGTTCCTCTTTGCTTACCTTCCGTTCATTGCCTAGCCTTGCGTTGTCGTGCCTTAGCCTTGGCTCGCCTGACAGTGCCTTGCCTTGCGTTACCCTTAACTTGCCTTGCCGTGCATTGCCTAGCCGTGCGTTGCCGTGCCTTAGCCTTGTTTCCCCTTGCCGAGCCGTTCCTTCCGTTAACCTTGCCTTGCCTTGCTTTCCCTTGCCTTCCTTGCCTTCCGTTACTCTTTGCTTGCCTTCCCTGCATTGCCTAGCCTTGCGTTGTCGTGCCTTAGCCTTGCCACGCCTGACCGTGACTTCCCTTGCGTTACCCTTTCCTTGCCTTGCCGTGCATTGCCTAGCCGTGCGTTGTTGTGCATTAGCGTTGCCTTGCCTCACCGTGGGTTGCCTTGCGTTACCCTTTCCTTGCCTTGCCGTGCACTGCCTAGCTTGCGTTGTCGTGCCTTAGCCTTGTTTCCCCTTGCCGTACCGTGCCTTTTGTTGCACTTGCCTTGCCTTGTTTCCCTTGCCTTCCTTGCCTTCCGTTACTCTTTGCTTACCTTCCGTACATTGCCTAGCCTTGCGTTGTCGTGCCTTAGCCTTGCCTCGCCTGACAGAGCCTTGCCTTGCGTTACCCTTTCCTTGCCTGGCCGTGCATTGCCTAGACGTGCGTTGCCGTGCCTTAGCCTTGTTTCCCCTTGCCGTGCCGTTCCTTCCGTTACCCTTGCCTTGCCTTGCTTTCCCTTGCCTTCCTTGCCTTCCGTTACTCTTTGCTTGCCTTCCCTGCATTGCTTAGCCTTGCGTTGTCGTGCCTTAGCCTTTCCTCGCCTGACCGTGACTTCCCTTGCGTTACCCTTTCATTGCCTTACCGTGCATTGCCTAAACGTGCGTTGTTGTGCATTACCCTTGACTTGCCTCACCGTGCCTTGCCTTGCGTTACCCTTTCCTTGCCTTGCCGTGCATTGCCTACCTTGCGTTGTCGTGCCTTACCCTTGTTTCCCCTTGCCCTGCCGTGCCTTTTGTTACACTTGCCTTGCCTTGCTTTGCCTTGCCTTCCTTTCCTTCTGTTACTCTTTCCTTGCCTAGCCGTGCACTGCCTAGCCGTCCGTTGTTGTGCATTAGCCTTCCCTTGGTTCACCGTGCCTTGCCTTGCGTTACCCTTTCCTTGCCTTGCCGTGCATTGCCTAGCTTGCGTTGTCGTGCCTTAGCCTTGTTTCCGCTTGCCGTGCCGTTCCTTCCCTTACCCTTGCCTTGCCTTGCTTTCCCTTGCCTTTCTTGCCTTCCGTTACTCTTTGCTTGCCTTCCGTGCATTGCCTAGCCTTGCGTTTTCGTGCCTTAGCCTTGCCTTGCCTCACCGTGCCTTGCCTTTCGTTACCCTTTCCTTGCCTTGCCGTGCATTGCCTAGCCTTGCGTTGTCGTGCCTTAGCCTTGTTTCCCCTTGCCGTGCCGTGCCTTTTGTTACACTTGCCTTGCCTTGCTTTCCCTTGCCTTCCTTGCCTTCCGTTACTCTTTGCTTACCTTCCGTGCACTGCCTAGCCTTGCGTTGTCGTGCCTTAGCCTTGCCTTGCCTCACCGTGCCTTGCCTTGCGTAACCCTTTCCTTGCCTTGCCATGCATTGCCTAGCTTGCGTTGTCGTGCCTTACCCTTGTTTCCCCTTGCCGTGCCGTGCCTTTTGTTACACTTGCCTTGCCTTGCTTTGCCTTGCCTTCCTTTCCTTCTGTTACTCTTTCCTTGTCTAGCCGTGCACTGCGTAGCCTTGCGTTGTCGTGCATTAGCCTTGCCTCGACTGACCGTGCCTTGCCTTGCGTTACCCTTTCCTTGCCTTGCCGTGCATTGCCTAGCTTGCGTTGTCGTGCCTTAGCCTTCTTTCCCCTTGCCGTGCCGTTCCTTCCCTTACCCTTGCCTTGCCTTGCTTTCCCTTGCCTTTCTTGCCTTTCGTTACCCTTTCCTTGCCTTGCCGTGCTTTGCCTAGCCGTGCGTTGTCGTGCCTTAGACTTGTTTTACCTAGCCGTAGCCTTTCTTGCTTTGCCTTGCTTTGCCTTGCCTTCCATGCCTTCCGTTACTCTTTCCTTGCATTGCCGTGCATTGCCTAGCCTTCCGTTGCCGTGCATTAGCCTTGCCTTTCCTGACCGTGCCTTGCCTTGCGTTACCCTTTCCTTGCCTTGCCGTGCATTGCCTAGCTTGCGTTGTCGTGCCTTAGCCTTGCTTCCCCTTGCCGTGCCGTGCCTTCCGTTACTCTTGCCTTGCCTTGCTTTCCCTTGCATTCCTTGCCTTCCGTTACTCTTTCCTTGCCGTGCCGTGCATTGCCTAGCCTTGCGTTGTCGTGCTTTAGCCTTGCCTTGCCTGACCGTGTTTTGCCTTGCGTTGCCCTTTCCTGGCTTTGTCGTGCATTGCCTAGCCGTTCGTTGTCGTGCCTTAGCCTTGTTTCAACTTGCCGTAGCCTTGCTTGCGTTGCCTTGCTTTGCCTTGCCTTACTTGCCTTCCGTTACTCTTTGCTTGCCTTCCGTGCACTGCGTAGCCTTGCGTTGTCGTGCCGTAGACTTTTTTGACCTTGCCATAGCCTTGCTTGCGTTACCTTGCTTTGCCTTGCATTCCTTGCCTTCCGTTACTCTTTGCTTGCCTTCCGTGCATTGCCTAGCCTTGCGTTTTCGTGCCTTAGCCTTGCCTCGCCTGACCGTGCCTTGCCTTGCGTTACCCTTTCCTTGCCTTGCCGTGCATTGCCTAGCTTGCGTTGTCGTGCCTTAGCCTTGTTTCCCCTTGCTGTGCCGTTCCTTCCCTTACTCTTAACTTGCCTTGCTTTCCCTTGCCTTCCTTGCCTTCCGTTACTCTTTGCTTACCATCCGTGCATTGCCTAACTTGCGTTGTCGTGCCTTAGCCTTGCCTCGCCTGACCGTGCCTTACCTTGCGTTACCCTCTCCTTCCCTTGCCGTGCTATGCCTAGCCGTGCGTTGTCGTGCATTAGCCTTGCTTTGCCTCACCGTGCCTTGCCTTGCGTTACCCTTTCCTTGCCTTGCCGTGCTTTGCCTAGCCTTGCGTTGTCTTGCCTTTGCCTTGTTTCCCCTTGCCGTGCCGTTCCTTCCGTTACTCTTGCCTTGCCTTGCTTTCCCTTGCATTTCTTATTTCCGTTACTCTTTCCTTGCCTTGCCGTGCATTGCCTAGCCTTCCGTTGTCGTGCATTAGCCTTGCATTTCCTGACCGTGCCTTGCCTTGCGTTACCCTTTCCTTGCCTTGCCGATCATTGCCTAGTCCTGCGTTGTCGTGCCTTAGCCATGTTTCCCCTTGCCGTGCCGTTCCTTCCCTTACCCTTAACTTGCCTTGCTTTCCCTTGCCTTCCTTGCCTTCCGTTACTCTTTGCTTGCCTTCCCTGCATTGCCTAGCCTTGCGTTGTCGTGCCTTAGCCTTGCCTCGCCTGACCGTGACTTCCCTTGCGTTACCCTTTCCTTGCCGTGCCGTGCATTGCCTAGCCGTGCGTTGTTGTGCATTAGCCTTGCCTTGCCTCACCGTGCCTTGCCTTGCCTTACCCTTTCCTTGCCTTGCCGTGCATTGCCTAGCTTGCGTTGTCGTGCCTTACCCTTGTTTCCCCTTGCCGTGCGGTGCCTTTTGTTACACTTGCCTTGCCTTGCTTTGCCTTGCCTTCCTTTCCTTCTGTTACCCTTTCCTTGCCGTGCCGTGCACTGCCAAGCCTTGCGTTGTCGTGCATTAGCCTTGCCTCGACTGACCGTGCCTTGCCTTGCGTTACCCTTTCCTTGCGTTGCCGTGCATTGCCTAGCTTGCGTTGTCGTGCCTTAGCCTTGTTTCCCCTTGCCGTGCCGTTCCTTCCGTTACTCTTGCCTTGCCTTGCTTTCCCTTGCATTCCTTGCCTTCCGTTACTCTTTCCTTGCCTTGCCGTGCATTGCCTAGTCTTGCGTTGTCGGGCATTAGCCTTGCCTTGCCTGACCGTGCCTTGCATTGCGTTACGCTTTCCTTGCCTTGCCGTGGATTGCCTAGCATGCGTTGTCGTGCCTTACCCTTGTTTCCCCTTGCCGTGCCGTTCCTTCCCTTACCCTTACCTTGCCTTGCTTTCCCTTGCTTTCCTTGTCTTCCGTTACTCTTTGCTTACCTTCCGTGCATTGCCTAGCCTTGCGTTGTCGTGCCTTAGCCTTGCCTCGCCTGACCGTGCGTTGCCTTGCGTTACCCTCTCCTTCACTTGCCCTGCTTTGCCTAGCCGTGCGTTGTCGTGCATTAGCCTTGCCTTGCCTCACCGTGCCTTGCCTTGCGTTACCCTTTCCTTGCTTTTCCGTGCTTTGCCTAGCCTTGCGTTGTCGTGCCTTAGCCTTCTTTCCCCTTGCCGTGCCGTTCCTTCCGTTACTCTTTCCTTGCCTTGCCGTGCATTGCCTAGCCTTCCGTTGTCGCGCATTAGCCTTGCATTTCCTGACCGTGAATTGCCTTGCGTTACCCTTTCCTTGCCTTGCCGTGCATTGCCTAGCCCTGCGTTGTCTTGCCTTAGCCTTGTTTCTCCTTGCCGTGCCGTTCCTTCCCTTACCCTTACCTTGCCTTGCTTTGCCTTGCCTTCCTTTCCTTCTGTTACTCTTTCCTTGCCTTGCCGTGCATTGCCTAGCCTTGCGTTATCGTGCCTTAGCCTTGCCTCGCCTGACGGTGCCTTGCCTTCCGTTACCCTTTCCTTGCCTGGCCGTGCATTGCCTAGCCGTGCGTTGCCGTGCCTTAGCCTTGTTTCCCTTTGCCGAGCCTTTTCTTCCCTTAACCTTGCCTTGCTTTGCTTTCCCTTGCCTTCCTTGCCTTCCGTTACTCTTTGCTTGCCTTCCGTGCATTGCCTAGCCTTGCGTTTTCGTGCCTTAGCCTTGCCTCGCCTGACCGTGCCTTGCCTTGCGTTACCCTTTCCTTGCCTTGCCGTGCATTGCCTAACTTGCGTTGTCGTGCCTTAGACTTGTTTCCCCTTGCTGTGTCTTGCCTTTTGTTACACTTGCCTTGAATTGCTTTGCCTTGCCTTCCATTCCTTCAGTTACTCGTTCCTTGCCTAGAAGTGCACTGCGTAGCCTTGCGTTGTCGTGCATTAGCCTTGCCTTGGCTGACCGTGCCTTGCATTGCGTTACCCTTTCCTTGCCTTTCCGTGCGTTGCCTAGCCCTGCGTTGTTGTGCCTTAGCCTTGTTTCTCCTTGCCGTGCCGTTCCGTCCCTTACCCTTACCTTGCCTTGCTTTCCCTTGCATTCCTTGCCTTCCGTTACTCTTTCCTTGCCTTGGCGTGCATTGCCTAGCCTTGCGTTGTCGTGCCTTAGCCTTGCCTCGTCTTACAGGGCCTTGCCTTGCGTTACCCTTTCCTTGCCTGGCCGTGCATTGCCTAGCCGTGCGTTTCCGTGCCTTAGCCTTGTTTCCCGTTGCCGAGCCTTTCCTTCCGTTAACCTTGCCTTGCCTTGCTTTCCCTTGCCTTCCTTGCCTTCCGTTACTCTTTGCTTGCCTTCCCTGCATTGCCTAGCCTTGCGTTTTCGTGCCTTAGCCTTGCCTCGCCTGACCGTGCCTTGCCTTGCGTTACCCTTTCCTTGCCTTGCCGTGCATTGCCTAGCTTGCGTTGTCGTGCCTTAGCCTTGTTTCCCCTTGCCGTGTCGGGCCTTTTGTTACACTTGCCTTGCCTTGCTTTGCCTTGCCTTCCTTTCCTTCTGTTACTCTTTCCTTGCCTAGCCGTGCACTGCCTAGCCTTGAGTTGTCGTGCATTAGCCTTGCCTCGACTGACCGTGCCTTGCCTTGTGTTACCCTTTCCTTGCCTTGCCGTGCATTGCCTAGCCGTGCGTTGTCGTGCATTAGCCTTGCCTTGCCCCACCGTGCCTTTTCTTGCGTTACCATTTCCTTGCCTTGCCGTGCATTGCCTATCCTTGCGTTGTCGTGCCTTAGCCTTGTTTCCCCTTGCCGTGCCGTTCCTTCCGTTACTCTTGCCTTGCCTTGCTTTCCCTTGCATTCCTTGCCTTCCGTTACACTTTACTTGCCTTGCCGTGCATTGCCTAGTCTTGCGTTGTCGTGCATTAGCCTTGCCTTGCCTGACCGTGCCTTGCATTGCGTTACCCTTTCCTTGCCTTGCCGTGCGTTGCCTAGCCCTGCGTTGTTGTGCCTTACCCTTGTTTCTCCTTGCCGTGCCGTTCCTTCCCTTACCCTTACCTTGCCTTGCTTTCCCTTGCATTCCATGTCTTCCGTTACTCTTTCCTTGCCTTGCCGTGCATTGCCTAGCCTTGCGTTGTTGTTCCTTAGCCTTGCCACGCCTGACACTGCCTTGCCTTGCGTTACCCTTTCCTTGCCTGGCCGTGCATTGCCTAGCCGTGCGTTGCCGTGCCTTAGCCTTGTTTCCCGTTGCCGAGCCTTTCCTTCCGTTAAACTTGCCTTGCCTTGCTTTCCCTTGCCTTCCTTGCCTTCCGTTACTCTTTGCTTGCCTTCCGTGCATTGCCTAGCCTTGCGTTGTCGTGCCTTAGCCTTGCCTCGCCTGACCGTGACTTCCCTTGCGTTACACTTTCCTTGCCTTGCCGTGCATTGCCTAGCCGTGCGTTGTCGTGCATTAGCCTTGCCTTGCCTCACCGTGCCTTGCCTTGCGTTACCCTTTCCTTGCCTTGCCGTGCATTGCCTAGCCGTGCGTTGTCGTGTCTTAGACTTGTTTCACCTAGCCGTAGGCTTGCTTGCTTTGCCTTGCTTTGCTTTGCCTTCCATGCCTTCCGTTACTCTTTCCTTGCATTGCCGTGCATTGCCTAGCCTTCCGTTGCCGTGCATTACCCTTGCCTTTCCTGACCGTGCCTTGCCTTGCGTTACCCTTTCCTTGCCTTGCCGTGCATTGCCTAGCTTGCGTTGTCGTGCCTTAGCCTTGCTTCCCCTTGCCGTGCCGTTCCTTCCGTTACTCTTGCCTTGCCTTGCTTTCCCTTGCATTCCTTGCCTTCCGTTACTCTTTCCTTGCCGTGCCGTGCATTGCCTAGCCTTGCGTTGTCGTGCTTTAGCCTTGCCTTGACTGACCGTGTTTTGCCTTGCGTTGCCCTTTCCTTGCTTTGCCGTGCATTGCTTAGCCGTTCGTTGTCGTGCCTTAGCCTTGTTTCAACTTGCCGTAGCCTTGCTTGCGTTGCCTTGCTTTGCCTTGCCTTCCTTGCCTTCCGTTACTCTTTGCTTGCCTTCCGTGCACTGCGTAGCCTTGCGTTGTCGTGCCGTAGACTTTTTTGACCTTGCCATAGCCTTGCTTGCGTTACCTTGCTTTGCCTTGCATTCCTTGCCTTCCGTTACTCTTTGCTTGCCTTCCGTGCATTGCCTAGCCTTGCGTTTTCGTGCCTTAGCCTTGCCTCGCCTGACCGTGCCTTGCCTTGCGTTACCCTTTCCTTGCCTTGCCGTGCATTGCCTAGCTTGCGTTGTCGTGCCTTAGCCTTGTTTCCCCTTGCCGTGCCGTTCCTTCCCTTACTCTTAACTTGCCTTGCTTTCCCTTGCCTTCCTTGCCTTCCGTTACTCTTTGCTTACCTTCCGTGCATTGCCTACCTTGCGTTGTCGTGCCTTAGCCTTGCCTCGCCTGACCGTGCCTTGCCTTGCGTTACCCTCTCCTTCCCTTGCCGTGCATTGCCTAGCCGTGCGTTGTCGTGCATTAGCCTTGCCTTGCCCCACCGTGCCTTTTCTTGCGTTACCATTTCCTTGCCTTGCCGTGCATTGCCTAGCCTTGCGTTGTCGTGCCTTAGCCTTGTTTCCCCTTGCCGTGCCGTTCCTTCCGTTACTCTTGCCTTGCCTTGCTTTCCCTTGCATTCCTTGCCTTCCGTTACACTTTACTTGCCTTGCCGTGCATTGCCTAGTCTTGCGTTGTCGTGCATTAGCCTTGCCTTGCCTGACCGTGCCTTGCATTGCGTTACCCTTTCCTTGCCTTGCCGTGCGTTGCCTAGCCCTGCGTTGTTGTGCCTTACCCTTGTTTCTCCTTGCCGTGCCGTTCCTTCCCTTACCCTTACCTTGCCTTGCTTTCCCTTGCATTCCATGTCTTCCGTTACTCTTTCCTTGCCTTGCCGTGCATTGCCTAGCCTTGCGTTGTTGTTCCTTAGCCTTGCCACGCCTGACACTGCCTTGCCTTGCGTTACCCTTTCCTTGCCTGGCCGTGCATTGCCTAGCCGTGCGTTGTCGTGCATTAGCCTTGCCTTGCCTCACCGTGCCTTGCCTTGCGTTACCCTTTCCTTGCCTTGCCGTGCATTGCCTAGCCGTGCGTTGTCGTGTCTTAGACTTGTTTCCCCTAGCCGTAGGCTTGCTTGCTTTGCCTTGCATTGCCTTGCCTTCCATGCCTTCCGTTACTCTTTCCTTGCATTGCCGTGCATTGCCTAGCCTTCCGTTGCCGTGCATTACCCTTGCCTTTCCTGACCGTGCCTTGCCTTGCGTTACCCTTTCCTTGCCTTGCCGTGCATTGCCTACCTTGCGTTGTCGTGCCTTAGCCTTGCCTCGCCTGACCGTGCCTTACCTTGCGTTACCCTCTCTTTCCCTTGCCGTGCTATGCCTAGCCGTGCGTTGTCGTGCATTAGCCTTGCCTTGCCTCACCGTGCCTTGCCTTGCGTTACCCTTTCCTTGCCTTGCCGTGCTTTGCCTAGCCTTGCGTTGTCGTGCCTTTGCCTTGTTTCCCCTTGCCTTGCCGTTCCTTCCGTTACTCTTGCCTTGCCTTGCTTTCCCTTGCATTTCTTACTTCCGTTACTCTTTCCTTGCCTTGCCGTGCATTGCCTAGCCTTCCGTTGTCGTGCATTAGCCTTGCATTTCCTGACCGCGCCTTGCCTTGCGTTACCCTTTCCTTGCCTTGCCTATCATTGCCTAGTCCTGCGTTGTCGTGCCTTAGCCTTGTTTCCCCTTGCCGTGCCGTTCCTTCCCTTACCCTTACCTTGCCTTGCTTTCCCTTGCCTTCCTTGCCTTCCGTTACTCTTTCCTTGCCTTCCCTGCATTGCCTAGCCTTGCGTTGTCGTGCCTTAGCCTTGCCTCGCCTGACCGTGACTTCCCTTGCGTTACCCTTTCCTTGCCTTGCCGTGCACTGCCAAGCCTTGCGTTGTCGTGCATTAGCCTTGCCTCGACTGACCGTGCCTTGCCTTGCGTTACCCTTTCCTTGCCTTGCCGTGCATTGCCTAGCTTGCGTTGTCGTGCCTTACCCTTGTTTCCCCTTGCCGTGCGGTGCCTTTTGTTACACTTGCATTGCCTTGCTTTGCCTTGCCTTCCTTTCCTTCTGTTACTCTTTCCTTGCCTAGCCGTGCACTGCCAAGCCTTGCGTTGTCGTGCATTAGCCTTGCCTCGACTGACCGTGCCTTGCCTTGTGTTACACTTTCCTTGCCTTGCCGTGCATTGCCTAGCCGTGCGTTGTCGTGCCTAAGACTTGTTTCACCTAGCCGTAGCCTTGCTTGCTTTGCCTTGCCTTCCTTTACTTCCGTTACTCTTTCCTTGTCTAGCCGTGCACTGCCAAGCCTTGCGTTGTTGTGCATTAGCCTTGCCTCGCCTGACAGAGCCTTGCCTTGCGTTACCCTTTCCTTCCCTGGCAGTGCATTGCCTAGCCGTGCGTTGCCGTACCTTAGGCTTGTTTCCCCTTGCCGTGCCGTTCCTTCCGTTACCCTTGACTTGCCTTGCTTTCCCTTGCCTTCCTTGACTTCCGTTACTCTTTGCTTGCCTTCCCTGCATTGCATAGCCTTGCGTTGTCGTGCCTTAGCCTTGCCTCGCCTGACCGTGACTTCGTTGCGTTACCCTTTCCTTGCCTTGCCGTGCATTGCCTAGACGTGCGTTGTTGTGCATTAGACTTGCCTCGCCTGACCGTGTCTTCCCTAGCGTTACCCTTTCCTTGCCTTGCCGTGCATTGCCTAGCCTTGCGTTGTCGTGCCTTACCCTTGGCTCCCCTTGCCGCGCCGTTCCTTCTGTTACTCTTGCCTTGCCTTGCTTTCCCTTACATTCCTTGCCTTCCGTTACTCTTTCCTTGCCTAGCCGTGCACTGCCTAGCCTTGCGTTGTCGTGCCTTAGCCTTGCCTCGCCTGACAGAGCCTTGCCTTGCGTTACCCTTTCCTTGCCTGGCCGTGCAATGCCTAGCCGTGCGTTGCCGTGCCTTAGCCTTGTTTCCCCTTGCCGTGCCGTTCCTTCCGTTACTCTTGCCTTGCCTTGCTTTCCCTTGCATTCCTTGCCTTCCGTTACTCTTTCCTTGCCTTGCCGTGCATTGCCTAATCTTGCGTTGTCGTGCATTAGCCTTGCCTTGCCTGACCGTGCCTTGCCTTGCGTTACCCTTTCCTTGCCTTGCCGTGCATTGCCTAGATTGCGTTGTCGTGCCTTACCCTTGTTTCCCCTTGCCGTGCCGTTCCTTCCCTTACCCTTACCTTGCCTTGCTTTCCCTTGCCTTCCTTGCTTCCTTCTTCGTTACTCTTTGCTTACCTTCCGTGCATTGCCTAGCCTTGCGTTGTCGTGCCTTAGCCTTGCCTCGCCTGACCGTGCCTTGCCTTGCGTTACCCTTTCCTTGCCTTGCCGTGCATTGCCTAGCCGTGCGTTGTCGTGCATTAGCCTTGCCTTGCCTCACCGTGCCTTGCCTTGCGTTACCCTTTCCTTGCCTTGCCGTGCTTTGCCTAGCCTTGCGTTGTCGTGCCTTAGCCTTCTTTCCCCTTGCCATGCCGTTACTTCCGTTACTCTTTCCTTGCCTTGCCGTGCATTGCCTAGCCTTCCGTTGTCGCGCATTAGCCTTGCATTTCCTGACCGTGAATTGCCTTGCGTTACCCTTTCCTTGCCTTGCCGTGCATTGCCTAGCCCTCCGTTGTCGTGCCTTAGCCTTGTTTCCCCTTGCCGTGCCGTTCCTTCCCTTACCCTTACCTTGCCTTGCTTTCCCTTGCCTTCCTTGCATTCCGTTACTCTTTGCTTGCCTTCCCTGCATTGCCTAGCCTTGCGTTGTCGTGGCTTAGCCTTGCCTCGCCTGACCGTGCCTTCCCTTGCGTTACCCTTTCCTTGCCTTGCCGTGCATTGCCTAGCCGTGCGTTGTTGTGCATTAGCCTTGCCTTGCCTGTGCCTTGCCTTGGTTACCCTTTCCTTGCCTTGCCTGCATTGCCTTTGCGTTGTCGTGCCTTACCTTGTTTCCCCTTGCCTTACACTTGCCTTGCCTTGCTTTCCCTTGCCTTCCTTGCCTTCCGTTACTCTTTCCTTGCCTTGCCGTGCATTGCCTAGCCTTGCGTTGTCGTGCATTAGCCTTGCCTCGCCTGACCGTGCCTTGCCTTGCGTTACCCTTTCCTTGCCTTGCCGTGCATTGCCTAGCCGTGCGTTGCCGTGCCTTAGCCTTGTTTCCCGTTGCCGTGCGGTGCCTTTTGTTACACTTGCATTGCCTTGCTTTGCCTTGCCTTCCTTTCCTTCTGTTACTCTTTCCTTGCCTAGCCGTGCACTGCCAAGCCTTGCGTTGTCGTGCATTAGCCTTGCCTCGACTGACCGTGCCTTGCCTTGTGTTACCCTTTCCTTGCCTTGCCGTGCATTGCCTAGCCGTGCGTTGTCGTGTCTTAGACTTGTTTCACCTAGCCGTAGGCTTGCTTGCTTTGCCTTGCTTTGCCTTGCCTTCCATGCCTTCCGTTACTCTTTCCTTGTCTAGCCGTGCACTGCCAAGCCTTGCGTTGTTGTGCATTAGCCTTGCCTCGCCTGACAGAGCCTTGCCTTGCGTTACCCTTTCCTTCCCTGGCAGTGCATTGCCTAGCCGTGCGTTGCCGTACCTTAGGCTTGTTTCCCCTTGCCGTGCCGTTCCTTCCGTTACCCTTGACTTGCCTTGCTTTCCCTTGCCTTCCTTGACTTCCGTTACTCTTTGCTTGCCTTCCCTGCATTGCTTAGCCTTGCGTTGTCGTGCCTTAGCCTTGCCTCGCCTGACCGTGACTTCGTGGCTTTACCCTTTCCTTGCCTTACCGTGCATTGCCTAGACGTTCGTTGTCGTGCCTTAGCCTTGTTTCAACTTGCCGTAGCCTTGCTTGCGTTGCCTTGCTTTGCCTTGCCTTCCTTGCCTTCCGTTACTCTTTGCTTGCCTTCCATGCACTGCGTAGCCTTGCGTTGTCGTGCCGTAGACTTTTTTGACCTTGCCATAGCCTTGCTTGCGTTACCTTGCTTTGCCTTGCGTTACCCTTTCCTTGCCTTGCCGTGCATTGCCTAGCCTTGCGTTGTCGTGCCTTCGCCTTGCCTCGCCTGACAGTGCCTTGCCTTGCGTTACCCTTTCCTTGCCTGGCCGTGCATTGCCTAGCCGGGCGTTGCCGTGCCTTAGCCTTGTTTCCCCTTGCCGAGTCGTTCCTTCCGTTAACCTTGCCTTGCCTTGCTTTCCCTTGCCTTCCTTGCCTTCCGTTACTCTTTGCTTCCCTTCCCTGCATTGCCCAGCCTTGCGTTGTCGTGCCTTAGCCTTGCCTCGCCTGACCGTGTCTTCCCTAGCGTTACCCTTTCCTTGCCTTGCCGTGCATTGCCTAGCCGTGCGTTGTCGTGCATTAGCCTTGCCTTGCCTCACCGTGCCTTGCTTTGCGTTACCCTTTCCTTGCCTTGCCGTGCTTTGCCTAGCCTTGCGTTGTCGTGCCTTAGCCTTGTTTCCCCTTGCCGTGCCGTTCCTTCCGTTACTCTTGCGTTGCCTTGCTTTCCCTTGCATTCCTTACGTTCCGTTACTCTTTCCTTGCCTTGCCGTGCATTGCCTAGCCTTGCGTTGTCGTGCATTAGCCTTGCCTTTCCTGACCGTGCCTTCCCTTGCGTTACCCTTTCCTTGCCTTGCCGTGCATTGCCTAGCCCTCCGTTGTCGTGCCTTAGCCTTGTTTCCCCTTGCCGTGCCGTTCCTTCCCTTACCCTTACATTGCCTTGCTTTCCCTTGCTTTCCTTGTCTTCCGTTACTCTTTGCTTACCTTCCGTTCATTGCCTAGCCTTGCGTTGTCGTGCCTTACCCTTGGTTCCCCTTGCCGCGCCGTTCCTTCTGTTACTCTTGCCTTGCCTTGCTTTCCCTTACATTCCTTGCCTTCCGTTACTCTTTCCTTGCCTAGCCGTGCACTGCCTAGCCTTGCGTTGTCGTGCCTTAGCCTTGCCTCGCCTGACAGAGCCTTGCCTTGCGTTACCCTTTCCTTGCCTGGCCGTGCATTGCCTAGCCGTGCGTTGCCGTGCCTTAGCCTTGTTTCCCCTTGCCGCGCCGTTCCTTCTGTTACTCTTGCCTTGCCTTGCTTTCCCTTACATTCCTTGCCTTCCGTTACTCTTTCCTTGCCTAGCCGTGCACTGCCTAGCCTTGCGTTGTCGTGCCTTAGCCTTGCCTCGCCTGACAGAGCCTTGCCTTGCGTTACCCTTTCCTTGCCTGGCCGTGCATTGCCTAGCCGTGCGTTGCCGTGCCTTAGCCTTGTTTCCCCTTGCCGTGCCGTTCCTTCCGTTACTCTTGCCTTGCCTTGCTTTCCCTTGCATTCCTTGCCTTCCGTTACTCTTTCCTTGCCTTGCCGTGCATTGCCTAGTCTTGCGTTGTCGTGCATTAGCCTTGCCTTGCCTGACCGTGCCTTGCATTGCGTTACCCTTTCCTTGCCTTGCCGTGGATTGCCTAGCTTGCGTTGTCGTGCCTTACCCTTGTTTCCCCTTGCCGTGCCGTTCCTTCCCTTACCCTTACCTTGCCTTGCTTTCCCTTGCTTTCCTTGTCTTCCGTTACTCTTTGCTTACCTTCCGTGCATTGCCTAGCCTTGCGTTGTCGTGCCTTAGCCTTGCCTCGCCTGACCGTGCCTTGCCTTGCGTTACCCTTTCCTTCACTTGCCCTGCTTTGCCTAGCCGTGCGTTGTCGTGCATTAGCCTTGCCTTGCCTCACCGTGCCTTGCCTTGCGTTACCCTTTCCTTGCTTTGCCGTGCTTTGCCTAGCCTTGCGTTGTCGTGCCTTAGCCTTCTTTCCCCTTGCCGTGCCGTTCCTTCCGTTACTCTTTCCTTGCTTTGCCGTGCTTTGCCTAGCCTTGCGTTGTCGTGCCTTAGCCTTCTTTCCCCTTGCCGTGCCGTTCCTTCCGTTACTCTTGCCTTGCCTTGCTTTCCCTTGCATTTCTTACTTCCGTTACTCTTTCCTTGCATTGCCGTGCATTGCCTAGCCTTCCGTTGTCGTGCATTAGCCTTGCATTTCCTGACCGTGCCTTGCCTTGCGTTACCCTTTCCTTGCCTTGCCTATCATTGCCTAGTCCTGCGTTGTCGTGCCTTAGCCTTGTTTCCCCTTGCCGTGCCGTTCCTTCCCTTACCCTTACCTTGCCTTGCTTTCCCTTGCCTTCCTTGCCTTCCGTTACTCTTTGCTTACCTTCCGTGCATTGCCTACCTTGCGTTGTCGTGCCTTAGCCTTGCCTCGCCTGACCGTGCCTTACCTTGCGTTACCCTCTCCTTCCCTTGCCGTGCTATGCCTAGCCGTGCGTTGTCGTGCATTAGCCTTGCCTTGACTCACCGTGCCTTGCCTTGCGTTACCCTTTCCTTGCCTTGCCGTGCTTTGCCTAGCCTTGCGTTGTCGTGCCTTTGCCTTGTTTCCCCTTGCCGTGCCGTTCCTTCCGTTACTCTTGCCTTGCCTTGCTTTCCCTTGCATTTCTTACTTCCGTTACTCTTTCCTTGCATTGCCGTGCATTGCCTAGCCTTCCGTTGTCGTGCATTAGCCTTGCATTTCCTGACCGTGCCTTGCCTTGCGTTACCCTTTCCTTGCCTTGCCGATCATTGCCTAGTCCTGCGTTGTCGTGTCTTAGCCTTGTTTCCCCTTGCCGTGCCGTTCCTTCCCTTACCCTTACCTTGCCTTGCTTTCCCTTGCCTTCCTTGCCTTCCGTTACTCTTTGCTTGCCTTCCCTGCATTGCCTAGCCTTGCGTTGTCGTGCCTTAGCCTTGCCTCGCCTGACCGTGACTTCCCTTGCGTTACCCTTTCCTTGCCGTGCCGTGCATTGCCTAGCCGTGCGTTGTTGTGCATTAGCCTTGCCTTGCCTCACCGTGCCTTGCCTTGCGTTACCCTTTCCTTGCCTTGCCGTGCATTGCCTAGCTTGCGTTGTCGTGCATTACCCTTGTTTCCCCTTGCCGTGCGGTGCCTTTTGTTACACTTGCTTGCCTTGCCTTGCTTTGCCTTGCCTTCCTTTCCTTCTGTTACTCTTTCCTTGCCTAGCCGTGCACTGCCAAGCCTTGCGTTGTCGTGCATTAGCCTTGCCTCGACTGACCGTGCCTTGCCTTGCGTTACCCTTTCCTTGCCTTGCCGTGCATTGCCTAGCTTGCGTTGTCGTGCCTTACCCTTGTTTCCCCTTGCCGTGCGGTGCCTTTTGTTACACTTGCATTGCCTTGCTTTGCCTTGCCTTCCTTTCCTTCTGTTACTCTTTCCTTGCCTAGCCGTGCACTGCCAAGCCTTGCGTTGTCGTGCATTAGCCTTGCCTCGACTGACCGTGCCTTGCCTTGTGTTACCCTTTCCTTGCCTTGCCGTGCATTGCCTAGCCGTGCGTTGTCGTGCCTTAGACTTGTTTCACCTAGCCGTAGCCTTGCTTGCTTTGCCTTGCCTTCATTTACTTCCGTTACTCTTTCCTTGTCTAGCCGTGCACTGCCAAGCCTTGCGTTGTTTTGCATTAGCCTTGCCTCGCCTGACAGAGCCTTGCCTTGCGTTACCCTTTCCTTCCCTGGCAGTGCATTGCCTAGCCGTGCGTTGCCGTACCTTAGCCTTGTTTCCCCTTGCCGTGCCGTTCCTTCCGTTACCCTTGACTTGCCTTGCTTTCCCTTGCCTTCCTTGACTTCCGTTACTCTTTGCTTGCCTTCCCTGCATTGCTTAGCCTTGCGTTGTCGTGCCTTAGCCTTGCCTCGCCTGACCGTGACTTCCCTTGCGTTACCCTTTCCTTGCCTTGCCGTGCATTGCCTAGACGTGCGTTGTTGTGCATTAGACTTGCCTCGCCTGAACGTGTCTTCCCTAGCGTTACCCTTTCCTTGCCTTGCCGTGCATTGCCTAGCCTTGCGTTGTCGTGCCTTAGCCTTGCCTCGCCTGACAGAGCCTTGCCTTGCGTTACCCTTTCCTTGCCTGGCCGTGCATTGCCTAGCCGTGCGTTGCCGTGCCTTAGCCTTGTTTCCCCTTGCCGTGCCGTGCCGTTTGTTACACTTGCCTTGCCTTGCTTTGCCTAGCCTTCCTTTCCTTCTGTTACTCTTTCCTTGCCTAGCCGTGCACTGCCAAGCCTTGCGTTGTCGTGCATTAGCCTTGCCTCGACTGACCGTGCCTTGCCTTGCGTTACCCTTTCCTTGCCTAGCCGTGCATTCCCTAGCTTGCGTTGTCGTGCCTTAACCTTGGCTCCCCCTGACAGTGCCTTGCCTTGCGTTACCCTTTCCTTGCCTTGCCGTGCATTGCCTAGACGTGCGCTGTTGCGCATTAGCCTTGCCTTGCCTCACCGTGCCTTGCCTTGCGTTACCCTTTCCTTGCCTTGCCGTGCATTGCCTAGCTTGCGTTGTCGTGCCTTAGCCTTGTTTCCCCTTGTCGTGTCGTGCCTTTTGTTACACTTGCCTTGCCTTGCTTTGCCTTGCCTTTCATTCCTTCCGTTACTCGTTCCTTGCCTAGCCGTGCACTGCCTAGCCTTGCGTTTTCGTGCATTAGCCCTCCCTTGCCTGACCGTGCCTTGCCTTGCGTTACCCTTTCCTTGCCTTGCCGTGCATTGCTTAGCTTGCGTTATCGTGCCTTAGCCTTCTTTCCGCTTGCCGTGCCGTTCCTTCCCTTACCCTTAACTTGCCTTGCTTTCCCTTGCCTTCCTTGCCTTTCGTTACTCTTTGCTTACCTTCCGTGCATTGCCTAGCCTTGCGTTGTAGTGCCTTAGCCTTCCCTCGCCTGACCGTGCCTTGCCTTGCGTTACCCTCTCCTTCCCTTGCTGTGCATTGCCTAGCCGTGCGTTGTCGTGCATTAGCCTTGCCTTGCCTCACCGTGCCTTGCTTTGCGTTACACTTTCCTTGCCTTGCCGTGCTTTGCCTAGCCTTGCGTTGTCGTGCCTTACCCTTGGTTCCCCTTGCCGCGCCGTTGCTTCTGTTACTCTTGCCTTGCCTTGCTTTCCCTTACATTCCTTGCCTTCCGTTACTCTTTCCTTGCCTAGCCGTGCACTGCCTAGCCTTGCGTTGTCGTGCCTTAGCCTTGCCTCGCCTGACAGAGCCTTGCCTTGCGTTACCCTTTCCTTGCCTGGCCGTGCATTGCCTAGCCGTGCGTTGCCGTGCCTTAGCCTTGTTTCCCCTTGCCGTGACGTTCCTTCCGTTAGCCTTGCCTTGCCTTGCTTTCCCTTGCCTTCCTTGCCTTCCGTTATTCTTTGCTTGCCTTCCCTGCACTGCCTAGCCTTGCGTTGTCGTGCCTTAGCCTTGCCTCGCCTGACCGTGACTTCCCTTGCGTTACCCTTTCCTTGCCTTGCCGTGCATTGCCTAGATGTGCGTTGTTGTGCATTAGCCTTGCCTTGCCTGACCGTGCCTTGCCTTGTGTTACCCTTTCCTTGCCTTGCCGTGCATTGCCTAGCTTGCGTTGTCGTGCCTTACCCTTGTTTCCCCTTGCCGTGCCGTTCCTTCCCTTACCCTTACCTTGCCTTGCTTTCCCTTGCTTTCCTTGTCTTCCGTTACTCTTTGCTTACCTTCCGTGCATTGCCTAGCCTTGCTTTGTCGTGCCTTAGCCTTGCCTCGCCTGACCGTGCCTTGCCTTGCGTTACCCTCTCCTTCACTTGCCCTGCTTTGCCTAGCCATGCGTTGTCGTGCATTAGCCTTGCCTTGCCTCACCGTGCCTTGCCTTGCGTTACCCTTTCTTTGCTTTGCCGTGCTTTGCCTAGCCTTGCGTTGTCGTGCCTTAGCCTTCTTTCCCCTTGCCGTGCCGTTCCTTCCGTTACTCTTTCCTTGCCTTGCCGTGCATTGCCTAGCCTTCCGTTGTCGCGCATTAGCCTTGCATTTCCTGACCGTGAATTGCCTTGCGTTACCCTTTCCTTGCCTTGCCGTGCATTGCCTAGCCCTGCGTTGTCGTGCCTTAGCCTTGTTTCTCCTTGCCGTGCCGTTCCTTCCCTTACCCTTACCTTGCCTTGCTTTGCCTTGCCTTCCTTTCCTTCTGTTACTCTTTCCTTGCCTTGCCGTGCATTTCCTAGCCTTGCGTTGTCGTGCCTTAGCCTTGCCTTGCCTGACCGTGCCTTGCATTGCGTTACCCTTTCCTTGCCTTGCCGTGCGTTGCCTAGCCCTGCGTTGTTGTGCCTTACCCTTGTTTCTCCTTGCCGTGCCGTTCCTTCCCTTACCCTTACCTTGCCTTGCTTTCCCTTGCATTCCATGTCTTCCGTTACTCTTTCCTTGCCTTGCCGTGCATTGCCTAGCCTTGCGTTGTTGTTCCTTAGCCTTGCCACGCCTGACACTGCCTTGCCTTGCGTTACCCTTTCCTTGCCTGGCCGTGCATTGCCTAGCCGTGCGTTGCCGTGCCTTAGCCTTGTTTCCCGTTGCCGAGCCTTTCCTTCCGTTAAACTTGCTTGCCTTGCTTTCCCTTGCCTTCCTTGCCTTCCGTTACTCTTTGCTTGCCTTCCGTGCATTGCCTAGCCTTGCGTTGTCGTGCCTTAGCCTTGCCTCGCCTGACGGTGACTTCCCTTGCGTTACACTTTCCTTGCCTTGCCGTGCATTGCCTAGCCGTGCGTTGTCGTGCATTAGCCTTGCCTTGCCTCACCGTGCCTTGCGTTGCGTTACCCTTTCCTTGCCTTGCCGTGCATTGCCTAGCCGTGCGTTGTCGTGTCTTAGACTTGTTTCACCTAGCCGTAGGCTTGCTTGTTTTGCCTTGCTTTGCCTTGCCTTCCATGCCTTCCGTTACTCTTTCCTTGCATTGCCGTGCATTGCCTAGCCTTCCGTTGCCGTGCATTACCCTTGCCTTTCCTGACCGTGCCTTGCCTTGCGTTACCCTTTCCTTGCCTTGCCGTGCATTGCCTAGCTTGCGTTGTCGTGCCTTAGCCTTGCTTCCCCTTGCCGTGCCGTTCCTTCCGTTACTCTTGCCTTGCCTTGCTTTCCCTTGCATTCCTTGCCTTCCGTTACTCTTTCCTTGCCGTGCCGTGCATTGTCTAGCCTTGCGTTGTCGTGCTTTAGCCTTGCCTTGACTGACCGTGTTTTGCCTTGCGTTGCCCTTTCCTTGCTTTGCAGTGCATTGCCTAGCCGTTCGTTGTCGTGCCTTAGCCTTGTTTCAACTTGCCGTAGCCTTGCTTGCCTTGCCTTGCTTTGCCTTGCCTTCCTTGCCTTCCGTTACTCTTTGCTTGCCTTCCATGCACTGCGTAGCCTTGCGTTGTCGTGCCGTAGACTTTTTTGACCTTGCCATAGTCTTACTCGCGTTACCTTGCTTTGCCTTGCATTCCTTGCCTTCCGTTACTCTTTGCTTGCCTTCCGTGCATTGCCTAGCCTTGCGTTTTCGTGCCTTAGCCTTGCCTCGCCTGACCGTTCCCTTGCCTTGCGTTACCCCTTTCCTTGCCTTGCCGTGCATTGCCTAGCTTGCGTTGTCGTGCCTTAGCCTTCTTTCCCCTTGCCGTGCCGTTCCTTCCCTTACTCTTAACTTGCCTTGCTTTCCCTTGCCTTCCTTGCTTTCCGTTACTCTTTGCTTACCTTCCGTGCATTGCCTACCTTGCGTTGTCGTGCCTTAGCCTTGCCTCGCCTGACCGTTCCTTGCCTTGCGTTACCCTCTCCTTCCCTTGCCGTGCATTGCCTAGCCGTGCGTTGTCGTGCATTAGCCTTGCCTTGCCTCACCGTGCCTTGCTTTGCGTTACCCTTTCCTTGCCTTGCCGTGCTTTGCCTAGCCTTCCGTTGTCGTGCCTTAGCCTTGTTTCCCCTTGCCGTGCCGTTCCTTCCGTTACTCTTGCGTTGCCTTGCTTTCCCTTGCATTCCTTACGTTCCGTTACTCTTTCCTTGCCTTGCCGTGCATTGCCTAGCCTTGCGTTGTCGTGCATTAGCCTTGCCTTTCCTGACCGTGCCTTCCCTTGCGTTACCCTTTCATTGCCTTGCCGTGCATTGCCTAGCCCTCCGTTGTCGTGCCTTAGCCTTGTTTCCCCTTGCCGTGCCGTTCCTTCCCTTACCCTTACATTGCCTTGCTTTCCCTTGCTTTCCTTGTCTTCCGTTACTCTTTGCTTACCTTCCGTTCATTGCCTAGCCTTGCGTTGTCGTGCCTTACCCTTGGTTCCCCTTGCCGCGCCGTTCCTTCTGTTACTCTTGCCTTGCCTTGCTTTCCCTTACATTCCTTGCCTTCCGTTACTCTTTCCTTGCCTAGCCGTGCACTGCCTAGCCTTACGTTGTCGTGACTTAGCCTTGCCTCGCCTGACAGAACCTTGCCTTGCGTTACCCTTTCCTTGCCTGGCCGTGCATTGCATAGCCGTGCGTTGCCGTGCCTTAGCCTTGTTTCCCCTTGCCGTGACGTTCCTTCCGTTACCCTTGCCTTGCCTTGCTTTCCCTTGCCTTCCTTGCCTTCCGTTACTCTTTGCTTGCCTTCCCTGCATTGCCTAGCCTTGCGTTGTCGTGCCTTAGCCTTGCCTCGCCTGACCGTGACTTCCCTTGCGTTACCCTTTCCTTGCCTTGCCGTGCATTGCCTAGACGTGCGTTGTTGTGCATTAGCCTTGCCTTGCCTGACCGTGCCTTGCCTTGTGTTACCCTTTCCTTGCCTTGCCGTGCATTGCCTAGCTTGCGTTGTCGTGCCTTAGCCTTGTTTCCCCTTGCCGTGCCGTTCCTTCCGTTACTCTTGCCTTGCCTTGCTTTCCTTTGCATTCCTTGCCTTCCGTTACTCTTTCCTTGCCTTGCCGTGCATTGCCTAGTCTTGCGTTGTCGTGCATTAGCCTTGCCTTGCCTGACCGTGCCTTGCATTGCGTTACCCTTTCCTTGCCTTGCCGTGGATTGCCTAGCTTGCGTTGTCGTGCCTTACCCTTGTTTCCCCTTGCCGTGCCGTTCCTTCCCTTACCCTTACCTTGCCTTGCTTTCCCTTGCTTTCCTTGTCTTCCGTTACTCTTTGCTTACCTTCCGTGCATTGCCTAGCCTTGCGTTGTCGTGCCTTAGCCTTGCCTCGCCTGACCGTGCCTTGCCTTGAAGGCAAGGCACGGTGAGGCAAGGCAAGGCTAAGGCACGAAAACGCAAGGCTAGGCAATGCACGGAAGGCAAGCAAGGAGTAACGGAAGGCAAGAAAGGCAAGGGAAAGCAAGGCAAGGCAAGGGTAAGGGAAGGAACGGCACGGCAAGGGGAAACAAGGCTAAGGCACGACAACGCAAGCTAGGCAATGCACGGCAAGGCAAGGAAAGGGTAACGCAAGGCAAGGCACGGTGAGGCAAGGCAAGGCTAATGCACAACAACGCACGGCTAGGCAATGCACGGCAAGGCAAGGAAAGGGTAACGCAAGGGAAGTCACGGTCAGGCGAGGCAAGGCTAAGGCACGACAACGCAAGGCTAGGCAATGCAGGGAAGGCAAGCAAAGAGTAACGGAAGGCAAGGAAGGCAAGGGAAAGCAAGGCAAGGCAAGGTTAACGGAAGGAACGGCTCGGCAAGGGGAAACAAGGCTAAGGCACGGCAACGCACGGCTAGGCAATGCACGGCAAGGCAAGTTAAGGGTAACGCAACGCAAGGCACTGTCAGGCGAGCCAAGGTTAAGGCACGACAACGCAAGGCTAGGCAATGAAGGGAAGGTAAGCAAAGAGTAACGGAAGGCAAGGAAAGCAAGGGAAAGCAAGGCAAGGTAAGGGTAAGGGAAGGAACGGCACGGCAAGGGGAAACAAGGCTAAGGCACGACAACGCAGGACTAGGCAATGATCGGCAAGGCAAGGAAAGGGTAACCTAAGGCAAGGCACGGTCAGGAAATGCAAGGCTAATGCACGACAACGGAAGGCTAGGCAATGCACGGCAAGGCAAGGAAAGAGCAACGGAAGTAAGGAATGCAAGGGAAAGCAAGGCAAGGCAAGAGTAACGGAAGGAACGGCACGGCAAGGGGAAACAAGGGAAAGGTACGACAACGCAAGGCTAGGCAAAGCACGGCAAGTCAAGGAAAGGGTAACGCAAGGAAAGGCACGGTGAGGCAAGTCATGGCTAATGCACGACAACGCACGGCTAGGCATAGCACGGCAAGGGAAGGAGAGGGTAACGCAAGGCAAGGCACGGTCAGGCGAGGCAAGGCTAAGGCACGACAACGAAAGGTAGGCAATGCACGGAAGGCAAGCAAAGAGTAACGGAAGGCAAGGAATGCAAGGCAAAGCAAGGTAACGCAAGCAAGTCTATGGCAAGGTCAAAAAAGGCTACGGCACGACAACGCAAGGATACGCAACGCACGGAAGGCAAGCAAAGAGTAACGGAAGGCAAGGAAGGCAAGGCAAAGCAAGGCAACGCAAGCAAGGCTATGGCAAGGTCAAAAAAGGCTACGGCACGACAACGCAAGGCTACGCAATGCACGGCAAGGCAACGAAAGGGTAACGTAAGGCAAGGCACGGTGAGGCAAGGCAAGGCTAATGCACAACAACTCACGTCTAGGCAATGCACGGCAAGGCAAGGAAAGGGTAACGCAAGGGAAGTCACGGTCAGGCGAGGCAAGGCTAAGGCACGACAACGCAAGGCTAAGCAATGCAGGGAAGGCAAGCAAAGAGTAACGGAAGGCAAGGAAGTCAAGGGAAAGCAAGGCAAGGCAAGGGTAACGGAAGGAACGGCACGGCAAGGGGAAACAAGGCTAAGGCACGACAACGCAAGGCTAGGCAAAGCACGGCAAGGCAAGGAAAGGGTAACGCAAAGCAAGGCACGGTGAGGCAAGGCAAGGCTAATGCACGACAACGCACGGCTAGGCAATGCACGGCAAGGTAAGGAGAGGGTAACGCAAGGCAAGGCACGGTCAGGCGAGGGAAGGCTAACGCACGACAACGCAAGGCTAGGCAATGCACGGAAGGTAAGCAAAGAGTAACGAAAGGCAAGGAAGGCAAGGGAAAGCAAGGCAAGTTAAGGGTAAGGGAATTAACGGCACGGCAATCGGAAAGAAGGCTAAGGCACGACAACGCAAGCTAAGCAATGCACGGCAAGGCAAGGAAAGGGTAACGCAAGGCAAGGCACGGTCAGGCAAGGGAAGGCTAATGCACGAAAACGCAAGGCTAGGCAATGCACGGATAGGCAAGGAACGAGTAACGGAAGGAATGAAAGGCAAGGCAAAGCAAGGCAAGGCAAGTGTAACAAAAGGCACGACACGAGAAGGGGAAACAAGGCTAAGGCACGACAACGCAAGCTAGGCAATGCACGGCAAGGCAAGGAAAGGGTAACGCAAGGCAAGGCACGGTGAGGCAAGGCAAGGCTAATGCGCAACAACGCACGTCTAGGCAATGCACGGCAAGGCAAGGAAAGGGTAACGCAAGGCAAGGCACTGTCAGGGGAGCCAAGGTTAAGGCACGACAACGCAAGCTAGGCAATGCACGGCTAGGCAAGGAAAGGGTAACGGAAGGCAAGGCACGGTCAGTCGAGGCAAGGCTAATGCACGACAACGCAAGGCTTGGCAGTGCACGGCTAGGCAAGGAAAGAGTAACAGAAGGAAAGGAAGGCAAGGCAAAGCAAGGCAATGCAAGTGTAACAAAAGGCACCGCACGGCAAGGGGAAACAAGGGTAAGGCACGACAACGCAAGCTAGGCAATGCACGGCAAGGCAAGGAAAGGGTAACGCAAGGCAAGGCACGGTCAGTCGAGGCAAGGCTAATGCACGACAACGCAAGGCTTGGCAGTGCACGGCTAGGCAAGGAAAGAGTAACAGAAGGAAAGGAAGGCAAGGCAAAGCAAGGCAAGGCAAGTGTAACAAAAGGCACCGCACGGCAAGGGGAAACAAGGGTAAGGCACGACAACGCAAGCTAGGCTATGCACGGCAAGGCAAGGAAAGGGTAACGCAAAGCAAGGCACGGTGAGGCAAGGCAAGGCTAATGCACGACAACGCACGGCTAGGCAATGCACGGCAAGGCAAGGAAAGGGTAACGCTAGGGAAGACTCGGTCAGGCGAGGCAAGCCTAAGGCACGACAACGCAAGGCTGGGCAATGCAGGGAAGGGAAGCAAAGAGTAACGGAAGGCAAGGAAGGCAAGGGAAAGCAAGGCAAGGCAAGGTTAACGGAAGGAACGACTCGGCAAGGGGAAACAAGGCTAAGGCACGGCAACGCCCGGCTAGGCAATGCACGGCCAGGCAAGGAAAGGGTAACGCAAGGCAAGGCACTGTCAGGCGAGGCAAGGCTAAGGCACGACAACGCAAGGCTAGGCAATGCACGGCAAGGCAAGGAAAGGGTAACGCTAGGGAAGACACGGTCAGGCGAGGCAACTCTAATGCACAACAACGCACGTCTAGGCAATGCACGGCAAGGCAAGGAATGGGTAACGCAACGAAGTCACGGTCAGGCGAGGCAAGGCTAAGGCACGACAACGCAAGGCTAAGCAATGCAGGGAAGGCAAGCAAAGAGTAACGGAAGTGAAGGAAGGCAAGGGAAAGCAAGGCAAGTCAAGGGTAACGGAAGGAACGGCACGGCAAGGGGAAACAAGGCTAAGGTACGGCAACGCACGGCTAGGCAATGCACTGCCAGGGAAGGAAAGGGTAACGCAAGGCAAGGCTCTGTCAGGCGAGGCAAGGCTAATGCACAACAACGCAAGGCTTGGCAGTGCACGGCTAGACAAGGAAAGAGTAACGGAAGTAAAGGAAGGCAAGGCAAAGCAAGCAAGGCTACGGCTAGGTGAAACAAGTCTTAGGCACGACAACGCACGGCTAGGCAATGCACGGCAAGGCAAGGAAAGGGTAACACAAGGCAAGGCACGGTCAGTCGAGGCAAGGCTAATGCACGACAACGCAAGGCTTGGCAGTGCACGGCTAGGCAAGGAAAGAGTAACAGAAGGAAAGCAAGGCAAGGCAAAGCAAGGCAATGCAAGTGTAACAAAAGGCACCGCACGGCAAGGGGAAACAAGGGTAAGGCACGACAACGCAAGCTAGGCAATGCACGGCAAGGCAAGGAAAGGGTAACGCAAGGCAAGGCACGGTCAGTCGAGGCAAGGCTAATGCACGACAACGCAAGGCTTGGCAGTGCACGGCTAGGCAAGGAAAGAGTAACAGAAGGAAAGGAAGGCAAGGCAAAGCAAGGCAAGGCAAGTGTAACAAAAGGCACCGCAAGGCAAGGGGAAACAAGGGTAAGGCACGACAACGCAAGCTAGGCAATGCACGGCAAGGCAAGGAAAGGGTAACGCAAGGGAAGTCACGGTCAGGCGAGGCAAGGCTAAGGCACGACAACGCAAGGCTAGGCAATGCAGGGAAGGCAAGCAAAGAGTAACGGAAGGCAAGGAAGGCAAGGGAAAGCAAGGCAAGGTAAGGGTAAGGGAAGGAACGGCACGGCAAGGGGAAACAAGGCTAAGGCACGACAACGCAGGACTAGGCAATGATAGGCAAGGCAAGGAAAGGGTAACGCAAGGCAAGGCACGGTCAGGAAATGCAAGGCTAATGCACGACAACGGAAGGCTAGGCAATGCACGGCAAGGCAAGTAAAGAGTAACGGAAGTAAGAAATGAAAGGGAAAGCAAGGCAAGGCAAGAGTAACGGAAGGAACGGCACGGCAAGGGGAAACAAGGCAAAGGCACGACAACGCAAGGCTAGGCAAAGCACGGCAAGGTAAGGAAAGGGTAACGCAAGGCAAGGCACGGTGAGGCAAGGCAAGGCTAATGCACGACAACACACGGCTAGGCATAGCATGGCAAGGGAAAGAGAGGGTAACGCAAGGTAAGGCACGGTCAGGCGAGGCAAGGCTAAGGCACGACAACGCAAGGTAGGCAATGCACGGAAGGTAAGCAAAGAGTAACGGAAGGCAAGGAAGGCAAGGGAAAGCAAGGCAAGTTAAGAGTAAGGGAAGGAACGGCACGGCAAGGGGAAACAAGGCTAAGACACGACAACGCAAGCTAGGCAATGCACGGCAAGGCAAGGAAAGGGTAACGCAAGGCAAGGCACGGTCAGGCGAGGCAAGGCTAAGGCACGAAAACGCAAGGCTAGGCAATGCACGGAAGGCAAGCAAAGAGTAACGGAAGGCAAGGAATGCAAGGCAAAGCAAGGTAACGCAAGCAAGGCTATGGCAAGTTCACAAAAGTCTACGGCACGACAACGCAAGGCTACGCAGTGCACTGAAGGCAAGCAAAGAGTAACGGAAGGCAAGGAAGGCAAGGCAAAGCAAGGCAACGCAAGCAAGGCTACGGCAAGTTGAAACAAGGCTAAGGCACGACAACGAACGGCTAGGAAATGCACGACAAAGCAAGGAAAGGGCAACGCAAGGCAAAACACGGTCAGGCAAGGCAAGGCTAAAGCACGACAACGCAAGGCTAGGCAATGCACGGCACGGCAAGGAAAGAGTAACGGAAGGCAAGGAATGCAAGGGAAAGCAAGGCAAGGCAAGAGTAACGGAAGGAACGGCACGGCAAGGGGAAGCAAGGCTAAGGCACGACAACGCAAGCTAGGCAATGCACGGCAAGGCAAGGAAAGGGTAACGCAAGGCAAGGCACGGTCAGGAAAGGCAAGGCTAATGCACGGCAACGGAAGGCTAGGCAATGCACGGCAATGCAAGGAAAGAGTAACGGAATGCATGGAAGGCAAGGCAAAGCAAGGCAAAGCAAGCAAGCCTACGGCTAGGTGAAACAAGTCTAAGACACGACAACGCACGGCTAGGCAATGCACGGCAAGGCAAGGAAAGGGTAACGCAAGGCAAGGCACGGTGAGGCAAGTCAAGGCTAATGCACGACAACGCACGGCTAGGCAATGCACGGCAAGGCAAGGAAAGTGTAACGCAAGGGAAGTCACGGTCAGGCGAGGCAAGGCTAAGGCACGACAACGCAAGGCTAGGCAATGCACGGAAGGCAAGCAAAGAGTAACGGAAGGCAAGGAAGGCAAGGGAAAGCAAGGCAAGTCAAGTTTAACGGAAGGAAAGGCTCGGCAACGGGAAACAAGGCTAAGGCACGGCAACGCACGGCTAGGCAATGCTCGGCCAGGCAAGGAAAGGGTAACGCAAGGCAAGGCAGTGTCAGGCGTGGCAAGGCTAAGGAACAACAACGCAAGGCTAGGCAATGCACGGCAAGGCAAGGAAAGAGTAACGGAAGACATGGAATGCAAGGGAAAGCAAGGCAAGGTAAGGGTAAGGGAAGGAACGGCACGGCAAGGAGAAACAAGGGTAAGGCACAACAACGCAGGGCTAGGCAACGCACGGCAAGGCAAGGAAAGGGTAACGCAATGCAAGGCACGGTCAGGCAAGGCAAGGCTAATGCACGACAACGCAAGACTAGGCAATGCACGGCAAGGCAAGTAAAGTGTAACGGAAGGCAAGGAATGCAAGGGAAAGCAAGGCAAGGCAAGAGTAACGGAAGGAACGGCACGGCAAGGGGAAACAAGGCTAAGGCACGACAACGCAAGGCTAGGCAATGCACGGCAAGGCAAGGAAATGGTAACGCAAGAAAAGGCACGGTGGGGCAAGGCAAGGCTAATGCACGACAACGCACGGCTAGGCAATGCACGGCAAGCCAAGGAAAGGGTAACGCAAGGCAAGGCACTGTCTGTCGAGGCAAGGCTAATGCACGACAACGCAAGGCTAGGCAGTGCACGGCTAGGCAAGGAAAGAGTAACAGAAGGAAAGGAAGGCAAGGCAAAGCAAGGCAAGGCAAGTGTAACAAAAGGCCCGACACGGCAAGGGGAAACAAGGCTAAGGCACGACAACGCAAGCTAGGCAATGCACGGCAAGGCAAGGAAAGGGTAACGCAAGGCAAGGCACGGTCAGGCGAGGCAAGGCTAAGGCACGAAAACGCAAGGCTAGGCAATGCAGGGAAGGCAAGCAAAGAGTAACGGAAGGCAAGGAAGGCAAGGGAAAGCAAGGCAAGGCAAGGTTAACGGAAGGAAAGGCTCGGCAACGGGAAACAAGGCTAAGGCACGGAAACGCATGGCTAGGCAATGCACGGCCAGGCAAGGAAAGGGTAACGCAAGGCAAGGCCCTGTAAGACGAGGCAAGGCTAAGGCACGACAACGCAAGGCTAGGCAATGCACGTCAAGGCAAGGAAAGAGTAACGGAAGGCAAGGAATGCAAGGGAAAGCAAGGCAAGGTAAGGGTAAGGGACGGAACGGCACGGCAAGGAGAAACAAGGCTAAGGCACAACAACGCAGGGCTAGGCAACGCACGGAAAGGCAAGGAAAGGGTAACGCAAGGCAAGGCACGGTCAGGCAAGGGAAGGCTAATGCACGAAAACGCAAGGCTAGGCAATGCACGGATAGGCAAGGAACGAGTAACGGAAGGAATGAAAGGCAAGGCAAAGCAAGGCAAGGCAAGTGTAACAAAAGGCACGACACGACAAGGGGAAACAAGGCTAAGGCACGACAACGCAAGCTAGGCAATGCACGGCAAGGCAAGGAAAGGGTAACGCAAGGCAAGGCACGGTGAGGCAAGGCAAGGCTAATGCGCAACAACGCACGTCTAGGCAATGCACGGCAAGGCAAGGAAAGGGTAACGCAAGGCAAGGCACTGTCAGGGGAGCCAAGGTTAAGGCACGACAACGCAAGCTAGGCAATGCACGGCTAGGCAAGGAAAGGGTAACGCAAGGCAAGGCACGGTCAGTCGAGGCAAGGCTAATGCACGACAACGCAAGGCTTGGCAGTGCACGGCTAGGCAAGGAAAGAGTAACAGTAGGAAAGGAAGGCAAGGCAAAGCAAGGCAATGCAAGTGTAACAAAAGGCACCGCACGGCAAGGGGAAACAAGGGTAAGGCACGACAACGCAAGCTAGGCAATGCACGGCAAGGCAAGGAAAGGGTAACGCAAGGCAAGGCACGGTCAGTCGAGGCAAGGCTAATGCACGACAACGCAAGGCTTGGCAGTGCACGGCTAGGCAAGGAAAGAGTAACAGAAGGAAAGGAAGGCAAGGCAAAGCAAGGCAAGGCAAGTGTAACAAAAGGCACCGCACGGCAAGGGGAAACAAGGGTAAGGCACGACAACGCAAGCTAGGCTATGCACGGCAAGGCAAGGAAAGGGTAACGCAAGGCAAGGCACGATGAGGCAAGGCAAGGCTAATGCACAACAACGCACGGCTAGGCAATGCACGGCACGGCAAGGAAAGGGTAACGCAAGGGAAGTCACGGTCAGGCGAGGCAAGGCTAAGTCACAACAACGCAAGGCTAGGCAATGCAGGGAAGGCAAGCAAAGAGTAACGGAAGGCAAGGAAGGCAAGGGAAAGCAAGGCAAGGTAAGGGTAAGGGAAGGAACGGCACGGCAAGGGGAAACATGGCTAAGGCACGACAACGCAGGACTAGGCAATGATCGGCAAGGCAAGGAAAGGGTAACGCAAGGCAAGGCATGGTCAGGAAATGCAAGGCTAATGCACGACAACGGAAGGCTAGGCAATGCACGGCAAGGCAAGGAAAGAGTAACGGAAGTAAGAAATGCAAGGGAAAGCAAGGCAAGGCAAGAGTAACGGAAGGAACGGCACGGCAAGGGGAAACAAGGAAAAGGCACGACAACGCAAGGCTAGGTATAGCACGGCAAGGCAAGGAAAGGGTAACGCAAGGCAAGGCACGGTGAGGCAAGGCAAGGCTAATGCACGACAACGCACGGCTAGGCATAGCACGGCAAGGGAAGGAGAGGGTAACGCAAGGTAAGGCACGGTCAGGCGAGGCAAGGCTAAGGCACGACAACGCAAGGTAGGCAATGCACGGATGATAAGCAAACAGTAACGGAAGGCAAGGAAGGCAAGGGAAAGCAAGGCAAGTTAAGAGTAAGGGAAGGAACGGCACAGCAAGGGGAAACAAGGCTAAGGCACGACAACGCAAGCTAGGCAATGCACGGCAAGGCAAGGAAAGGGTAACGCAAAGCAAGGCACGGTGAGGCAAGGCAAGGCTAATGCACGACAACGCACGGCTAGGCAATGCACGGCAAGGCAAGGAAAGGGTAACGCTAGGGAAGACTCGGTCAGGCGAGGCAAGGCTAAGGCACGACAACGCAAGGCTGGGCAATGCAGGGAAGGGAAGCAAAGAGTAACGGAAGGCAAGGAAGGCAAGGGAAAGCAAGGCAAGGCAAGGTTAACGGAAGGAACGACTCGGCAAGGGGAAACAAGGCTAAGGCACGGCAACGCCCGGCTAGGCAATGCACGGCCAGGCAAGGAAAGGGTAACGCAAGGCAAGGCACTGTCAGGCGAGGCAAGGCTAAGGCACGACAACGCAAGGCTAGGCAATGCACGGCAAGGCAAGGAAAGGGTAACGCTAGGGAAGACACGGTCAGGCGAGGCAAGTCTAATGCACAACAACGCACGTCTAGGCAATGCACGGCAAGGCAAGGAATGGGTAACGCAACGAAGTCACGGTCAGGCGAGGCAAGGCTAAGGCACGACAACGCAAGGCTAAGCAATGCAGGGAAGGCAAGCAAAGAGTAACGGAAGTCAAGGAAGGCAAGGGAAAGCAAGGCAAGTCAAGGGTAACGGAAGGAACGGCACGGCAAGGGGAAACAAGGCTAAGGTACGGCAACGCACGGCTAGGCAATGCACTGCCAGGGAAGGAAAGGGTAACGCAAGGCAAGGCTCTGTCAGGCGAGGCAAGGCTAATGCACAACAACGCAAGGCTTGGCAGTGCACGGCTAGACAAGGAAAGAGTAACGGAAGTAAAGGAAGGCAAGGCAAAGCAAGCAAGGCTACGGCTAGGTGAAACAAGTCTAAGGCACGACAACGCACGGCTAGGCAATGCACGGCAAGGCAAGGAAAGGGTAACACAAGGCAAGGCACGGTCAGTCGAGGCAAGGCTAATGCACGACAACGCAAGGCTTGGCAGTGCACGGCTAGGCAAGGAAAGAGTAACAGAAGGAAAGGAAGGCAAGGCAAAGCAAGGCAAGGCAAGTGTAACAAAAGGCACCGCACGGCAAGGGGAAACAAGGGTAAGGCACGACAACGCAAGCTAGGCAATGCACGGCAAGGCAAGGAAAGGGTAACGCAAGGCAAGGCACGGTCAGTCGAGGCAAGGCTAATGCACGACATCGCAAGGCTTGGCAGTGCACGGCAAGGCAAGGAAAGAGTAACAGAAGGAAAGGAAGGCAAGGCAAAGCAAGGCAAGGCAAGTGTAACAAAAGGCACCGCAAGGCAAGGGGAAACAAGGGTAAGGCACGACAACGCAAGCTAGGCAATGCACGGCAAGGCAAGGAAAGGGTAACGCAAGGCAAGGCACGGTGAGGCAAGGCAAGGCTAATGCACAACTACGCACGGCTAGGCAATGCACGGCAAGGCAAGGAAAGGGTAACGCAAGGGAAGTCACGGTCAGGCGAGGCAAGGCTAAGGCACGACAACGCAAGGCTAGGCAATGCAGGGAAGGCAAGCAAAGAGTAACGGAAGGCAAGGAAGGCAAGGGAAAGCAAGGCAAGGTAAGGGTAAGGGAAGGAACGGCACGGCAAGGGGAAACAAGGCTAAGGCACGACAACGCAGGACTAGGCAATGATCGGCAAGGCAAGGAAAGGGTAACGCAAGGCAAGGCACGGTCAGGAAATGCAAGGCTAATGCACGACAACGGAAGGCTAGGCAATGCACGGCAAGGCAAGTAAAGAGTAACGGAAGTAAGAAATGAAAGGGAAAGCAAGGCAAGGCAAGAGTAACGGAAGGAACGGCACGGCAAGGGGAAACAAGGCAAAGGCACGACAACGCAAGGCTAGGCAAAGCACGGCAAGGTAAGGAAAGGGTAACGCAAGGCAAGGCACGGTGAGGCAAGGCAAGGCTAATGCACGACAACGCACGGCTAGGCATAGCATGGCAAGGGAAAGAGAGGGTAACGCAAGGTAAGGCACGGTCAGGCGAGGCAAGGCTAAGGCACGACAACGCAAGGTAGGCAATGCACGGAAGGTAAGCAAAGAGTAACGGAAGGCAAGGAAGGCAAGGGAAAGCAAGGCAAGTTAAGAGTAAGGGAAGGAACGGCACGGCAAGGGGAAACAAGGCTAAGACACGACAACGCAAGCTAGGCAATGCACGGCAAGGCAAGGAAAGGGTAACGCAAGGCAAGGCACGGTCAGGCGAGGCAAGGCTAAGGCACGAAAACGCAAGGCTAGGCAATGCACGGAAGGCAAGCAAAGAGTAACGGAAGGCAAGGAATGCAAGGCAAAGCAAGGTAACGCAAGCAAGGCTATGGCAAGGTCACAAAAGTCTACGGCACGACAACGCAAGGCTACGCAGTGCACTGAAGGCAAGCAAAGAGTAACGGAAGGCAAGGAAGGCAAGGCAAAGCAAGGCAACGCAAGCAAGGCTACGGCAAGTTGAAACAAAGCTAAGGCACGACAACGAACGGCAAGGCAATGCACGGCAAAGCAAGGAAAGGGCAACGCAAGGCAAAACACGGTCAGGCAAGGCAAGGCTAAAGCACGACAACGCAAGGCTAGGCAATGCACGGCACGGCAAGGAAAGAGTAACGGAAGGCAAGGAATGCAAGGGAAAGCAAGGCCAGGCAAGAGTAACGGAAGGAACGGCACGGCAAGGGGAAGCAAGGCTAAGGCACGACAACGCAAGCTAGGCAATGCACGGCAAGGCAAGGAAAGGGTAACGCAAGGCAAGGCACGGTCAGGAAAGGCAAGGCTAATGCACGGCAACGGAAGGCTAGGCAATGCACGGCAATGTAAGGAAAGAGTAACGGAATGCATGGAAGGCAAGGCAAAGCAAGGCAAAGCAAGCAAGCCTACGGCTAGGTGAAACAAGTCTAAGACACGACAACGCACGGCTAGGCAATGCACGGCAAGGCAAGGAAAGGGTAACGCAAGGCAAGGCACGGTGAGGCAAGGCAAGGCTAATGCACGACAACGCACGGCTAGGCAATGCACGGCAAGGCAAGGAAAGTGTAACGCAAGGGAAGTCACGGTCAGGCGAGGCAAGGCTAAGGCACGACAACGCAAGGCTAGGCAATGCACGGAAGGCAAGCAAAGAGTAACGGAAGGCAAGGAAGGCAAGGGAAAGCAAGGCAAGTCAAGTTTAACGGAAGGAAAGGCTCGGCAACGGGAAACAAGGCTAAGGTACGGAAACGCACGGCTAGGCAATGCTCGGCCAGGCAAGGAAAGGGTAACGCAAGGCAAGGCAGTGTCAGGCGTGGCAAGGCTAAGGAACAACAACGCAAGGCTAGGCAATGCACGGCAAGGCAAGGAAAGAGTAACGGAAGACATGGAATGCAAGGGAAAGCAAGGCAAGGTAAGGGTAAGGGAAGGAACGGCACGGCAAGGAGAAACAAGGGTAAGGCACAACAACGCAGGGCTAGGCAACGCACGGCAAGGCAAGGAAAGGGTAACGCAATGCAAGGCACGGTCAGGCAAGGCAAGGCTAATGCACGACAACGCAAGACTAGGAAATGCACGGCAAGGCAAGTAAAGTGTAACGGAAGGCAAGGAATGCAAGGGAAAGCAAGGCAAGGCAAGAGTAACGGAAGGAACGGCACGGCAAGGGGAAACAAGGCTAAGGCACGACAACGCAAGGCTAGGCAATGCACGGCAAGGCAAGGAAATGGTAACGCAAGAAAAGGCACGGTGGGGCAAGGCAAGGCTAATGCACGACAACGCACGGCTAGGCAATGCACGGCAAGGCAAGGAAAGGGTAACGCAAGGCAAGGCACTGTCTGTCGAGGCAAGGCTAATGCACGACAACGCAAGGCTAGGCAGTGCACGGCTAGGCAAGGAAAGAGTAACAGAAGGAAAGGAAGGCAAGGCAAAGCAAGGCAAGGCAAGTGTAACAAAAGGCCCGACACGGCAAGGGGAAACAAGGCTAAGGCACGACAACGCAAGCTAGGCAATGCACGGCAAGGCAAGGAAAGGGTAACGCAAGGCAAGGCACGGTCAGGCGAGGCAAGGCTAAGGCACGAAAACGCAAGGCTAGGCAATGCAGGGAAGGCAAGCAAAGAGTAACGGAAGGCAAGGAAGGCAAGGGAAAGCAAGGCAAGGCAAGGTTAACGGAAGGAAAGGCTCGGCAACGGGAAACAAGGCTAAGGCACGGAAACGCACGGCTAGGCAATGCACGGCCAGGCAAGGAAAGGGTAACGCAAGGCAAGGCACTGTAAGACGAGGCAAGGCTAAGGCACGACAACGCAAGGCTAGGCAATGCACGTCAAGGCAAGGAAAGAGTAACGGAAGGCAAGGAATGCAAGGGAAAGCAAGGCAAGGTAAGGGTAAGGGACGGAACGGCACGGCAAGGAGAAACAAGGCTAAGGCACAACAACCCAGGGCTAGGCAACGCACGGAAAGGCAAGGAAAGGGTAACGTAATGCAAGGCACGGTCAGCCAAGGCAAGGCTAATGCACGACAACGCAAGGCTAGGCAGTGCACGTCTAGGCAAGGAACGAGTAACTGAAGGAATGGAAGGCAAGGCAAACCAAGTCAAGGCAAGTGTAACAAAAGGCAAGACACAGCAAGGGGAAACAAGGCTAAGGCACGACAACGCAAGTTAGGCAATGCACGGCAAGGCAAGGAAAGGGTAACGCAAGGCAAGGCACGGTCAGGCGAGGCAAGGCTAAGGCACGAAAACGCAAGGCTAGGCAATGCACGGAAGGCAAGCAAAGAGTAACGGAAGGCAAGGAAGGGAAGGGAAAGCAAAGCAAGGCAAGGTTAACGGAAGAAAAGGCTCGGCAAAGGGAAAGAAGGCTAAGGCACGGCAACGCGCGGCTAGGCAATGCACGGCCAGGCAAGTAAAGGGTAACGGAAGGCAAGGCACCGTCAGGCGAGGCAAGGCTAAGGCACGACAACGCAAGGCTAGGCAATGCACGGCAAGGCAAGGAAAGAGTAACAGAAGGAAAGGAAGGCAAGGCAAAGCAAGGCAAGGTAAGGGTAAGGGAAGGAACGGCACGGCAAGGAGAAACAAGGCTAAGGCACGACAACGCAGGGCTAGGCAATGCACGGCAAGGCAAGGAAAGGGTAACGCAAGGCAATTCACGGTCAGGAAATGCAAGGCTAATGCGCGACAACGGAAGGCTAGGCAATGCACGGCAAGGCAAGGAAAGAGTAACGGAAGGAACGGCACGGCAAGGGGAAAGAAGGCTAAGGCACGACAACGCAAGGCTAGGCAAAGCACGGCAAAGCAAGGAAAGGGTAACGCAAGGCAAGGCACGGTGAGTCAAGGCAAGGCTAATGCACGACAACGCACGGCTAGGCAAAGCAGGGCAAGTGAAGGAGAGGGTAACGCAAGGCAAGGCACGGTCAGGCGAGGCAAGGCTAAGGCACGACAACGCAAGGCTAGGCAATGCACGGAAGGTAAGCAAAGAGTAACGGAAGACAAGGAAAGCAAGGGAAAGCAAGGCAAGGTAAGGGTAAGGGAAGGAACGGCACGGCAAGGGGAAACAAGGGTAAGGCACGACAACGCAAGCTAGGCAATGCACGGCAAGGCAAGGAAAGGGTAACACAAGGCAAGGCACGGTCAGGCAAGGCAAGGCTAATGCACAACAACGCACGTCTAGGCAGTGCACGGCTAGGCAAGGAAAGAGTAACGGAAGGCAAGGAATGTAAGGGAAAGCAAGGCAAGGCAAGAGTAACAGAAGGAACGGCGCGGCAAGGGGAACCAACAACGCAAGGCTAGGCAATGAACGGAAGGTAAGCAAAGAGTAACGGAAGACAAGGAAAGCAAGGGAAAGCAAGGCAATGTAAGGGTAAGGGAAGGAACGGCACGGCAAGGGGAAACAAGGCTAAGGCACGACAACGGAGGGCTAGGCAATGCACGGCAAGGCAAGGAGAGGGTAACGCAAGGGAAGGCACGGTCAGGAAAGGCAAGGCTAATGCACGACAACGCAAGGCTAGGCAATGCACGGCAAGGCAAGGAAAGAGTAACGGAACGTAAGGAATGCAAGGGAAAGCAAGGCAACGCAAGAGTAACGGAAGGAACGGCACGGCAAGGGGAAACAAGGCTAAGGCACGACAACGCAAGGCTAGGCAAAGCACGGCAAGGCAAGGAAAGGGTAACGCAAAGCAAGGCACGGTGAGGCAAGGCAAGGCTAATGCACGACAACGCACGGCTAGGCAATGCACAGCAAGGGAAGGAGAGGGTAACGCAAGGCAAGGCACGGTCAGGCGAGGGAAGGCTAAGGCACTACAACGCAAGGCTAGGCAATGCACGGAAGGTAAGCAAAGAGTAACGAAAGGCAAGGAAGGCAAGGGAAAGCAAGGCAAGTTAAGGGTAAGGGAAGGAACGGCACGGCAAGCGGAAAGAAGGCTAAGGCACGACAACGCAAGCTAAGCAATGCACGGCAAGGCAAGGAAAGGGTAACGCAAGGCAAGGCACGGTCAGGCAAGGGAAGGCTAATGCACGAAAACGCAAGGCTAGGCAGTGCACGGCTAGGCAAGGAACGAGTAACGGAAGGAATGGAAGGCAAGGCAAAGCAAGGCAAGGCAAGTGTAACAAAAGGCACGACAACGCAAGCTAGGCAATGCACGGCAAGGCAAGGAAAGGGTAACGCAAGGCAAGGCACGGTGAGGCAAGGCAAGGCTAATGCACAACAACGCACGTCTAGGCAATGCACGGCAAGGCAAGGAAAGGGTAACGCAAGGCAAGGCACTGTCAGGGGAGCCAAGGTTAAGGCACGACAACGCAAGCTAGGCAATGCACGGCTAGGCAAGGAAAGGGTAACGCAAGGCAAGGCACGGTCAGTCGAGGCAAGGCTAATGCACGACAACGCAAGGCTTGGCAGTGCACGGCTAGGCAAGGAAAGAGTAACAGAAGGAAAGGAAGGCAAGGCAAAGCAAGGCAATGCAAGTGTAACAAAAGGCACCGCACGGCAAGGGGAAACAAGGGTAAGGCACGACAACGCAAGCTAGGCAATGCACGGCAAGGCAAGGAAAGGGTAACGCAAGGCAAGGCACGGTCAGTCGAGGCAAGGCTAATGCACGACAACGCAAGGCTTGGCAGTGCACGGCTAGGCAAGGAAAGAGTAACAGAAGGAAAGGAAGGCAAGGCAAAGCAAGGCAAGGCAAGTGTAACAAAAGGCACCGCACGGCAAGGGGAAACAAGGGTAAGGCACGACAATGCAAGCTAGGCAATGCACGGCAAGGCAAGGAAAGGGTAACGCAAGGCAAGGCACGGTGAGGCAAGGCAAGGCTAATGCACAACAACGCACGGCTAGGCAATGCACGGCACGGCAAGGAAAGGGTAACGCAAGGGAAGTCACGGTCAGGCGAGGCAAGGCTAAGGCACGACAACGCAAGGCTAGGCAATGCAGGGAAGGCAAGCAAAGAGTAACGGAAGGCAAGGAAGGCAAGGGAAAGCAAGGCAAGGTAAGGGTAAGGGAAGGAACGGCACGGCAAGGGGAAACATGGCTAAGGCACGACAACGCAGGACTAGGCAATGATCGGCAAGGCAAGGAAAGGGTAAAGCAAGGCAAGGCACGGTCAGGCGAGGCAAGGCTAAGGCACGAAAACGCAAGGCTAGGCAATGCACGGAAGGCAAGCAAAGAGTAACGGAAGGCAAGGAATGCAAGGCAAAGCAAGGTAACGCAAGCAAGGCTATGGCAAGGTCAAAAAAGTCTACGGCACGACAACGCAAGGCTACGCAGTGCACGGAAGGCAAGCAAAGAGTAACGGAAGGCAAGTAAGGCAAGGCAAAGCAAGGCAACGCAAGCAAGGCGACGGAAAGTTGAAACAAGGCTAAGGCACGACAACGCAAGGCTATTTAAAGCACGGCAAGGCAAGGAAAGGGTAACGCAAGGCAAGGCACGGTGAGGCAAGGCAAGGCTAATGCACGACAACGCACGGCTAGGCATAGCACGGCAAGGAAAGGAGAGGGTAACGCAAGGTAAGGCACGGTCAGGCGAGGCAAGGCTAAGGCACGACAACGCAAGGTAGGCAATGCACGGATGGTAAGCAAAGAGTAACGGAAGGCAAGGAAGGCAAGGGAAAGCAAGGCAAGTTAAGAGTAAGGGAAGGAACGGCACAGCAAGGGGAAACAAGGCTAAGGCACGACAACGCAAGCTAGGCAATGCACGGCAAGGCAAGGAAAGGGTAAAGCAAGGCAAGGCACGGTCAGGCGAGGCAAGGCTAAGGCACGAAAACGCAAGGCTAGGCAATGCACGGAAGGCAAGCAAAGAGTAACGGAAGGCAAGGAATGCAAGGCAAAGCAAGTTAACGCAAGCAAGGCTATGGCAAGGTCAAAAAAGTCTACGGCACGACAACGCAAGGCTACGCAGTGCACGGAAGGCAAGCAAAGAGTAACGGAAGGCAAGTAAGGCAAGGCAAAGCAAGGCAACGCAAGCAAGGCTACGGCAAGTTGAAACAAGGCTAAGGCACGACAACGAACGGCTAGTCAATGCACGACAAAGGAAGGAAAGGGCAACGCAAGGCAAAACACGGTCAGGCAAGGCAAGGCTAAAGCACGACAACGCAAGGCTAGGCAATGCACGGCACGGCAAGGAAAGAGTAACGGAAGCCAAGGAATGCAAGGGGAAGCAAGGCAAGGCAAGAGTAACGGAAGGAACGGCACGGGAAGGGGAAGCAAGGCTAAGGCACGACAACGCAAGCTAGGCAATGCACGGCAAGGCAAGGAAAGGGTAACGCAAGGCAAGGCACGGTCAGGAAAGGCAAGGCTAATGCACGGCAACGGAAGGCTAGGCAATGCACGGCAATGCAAGGAAAGAGTAACGGAAGGCATGGAAGGCAAGGCAAAGCAAGGCAAAGCAAGCAAGCCTACGGCTAGGTGAAACAAGTCTAAGACACGACAACGCACGGCTAGGCAATGCAGGGCAATGCAAGGAAAGGGTAACGCAAGGCAAGGCACTGTCAGGCGAGGCAAGGCTAAGGCACGACAACGCAAGGCTAGGCAATGCACGGCAAGGCAAGGAAAGGGTAACACAAGGCAAGGCACGGTCAGGCAAGGCAAGGCTAATGCACGACAACGCAAGGCTAGGCAGGGCACGGCTAGGCAAGGAACGAGTAACGGAAGGAATGGAAGGAAAGGCAAAGCAAGGCAAGGCAAGGGTAAGGGAAGGAACGGCACGGCAAGGGGAAAGAAGGCTAAGGCACGACAACGCAAGCTAGGCAATGCACGGCAAGGCAAGGAAAGGGTAACGCAAGGCAAGGCACGGTCAGTCGAGGCAAGGCTAATGCACGACAACGCAAGGCTACGCAGTGCACGGCTAGACAAGGAAAGAGTAACAGAAGGAAAGGAAGGCAAAGCAAAGCAAGGCAACGCAAGTGTAACAAAAGGCACGGCACGGCAAGGGGAAACAAGGGTAAGGCACGACAACGCAAGCTAGGCAATGCATGGCAACGCAAGGAAAGGGTTACGCAAGGCAAGGCACGGTGAGGCAAGGCAAGGCTAAGGCACGACAACGCAAGGCTAGGCAATGCACGGAAGGTAAGCAAAGAGTAACGGAAGGCAAGGAAGGCAAGGGAAAGCAAGGCAAGGCAAGTGTAACAAAAGGCACGGCACGGCAAGGGGAAACAAGGCTAAGGCATGACAACGCAAGGCTAGGCAATGCACGGCAAGGGAAGGAAAGGGTAACGAAAGGCAAGGCACGGTGAGGCAAGGCAAGGCTAAGGCACGAAAACGCAAGGCTAGGCAATGGACGGAAGGCAAGCAAAGAGTAACGGAAGGCAAGAAAGGCAAGGGAAAGCAAGGCAAGGCAAGGGTAAGGGAAGGAACGGCACGGCAAGCGGAAACAAGGCTAAGGCACGACAACGCAAGCTAGGCAATGCACGACAAGGCAAGGAAAGGGTAACGCAAGGCAAGGCACGGTGAACCAAGGCAAGGCTAATGCACAACAACGGACGGCTAGGCAGTGCACGGCTAGGCAAGGAAAGAGTAACAGAAGGAAAGGAAGGCAAGGCAAAGCAAGGCAAGGCAAGTGTAACAAAAGGCACGGCACGGCAAGGGGAAACAAGGGTAAGGCACGACAACGCAAGGTAGGCAATGCACGGCAAGGCAAGGAAAGGGTAACGCAAGGCAAGGCACGGTGAGGCAAGGCAAGGCTAATGCACAACAACGCACGTTTAGGCAATGCACGGTAAGGCAATGAAAGGGTAACGCAAGGGAAGTCACGGTCAGGCGAGGAAAGGCTAAGGCACGACAACGCAAGGCTAAGCAATGCAGGGAAGGCAAGCAAAGAGTAACGGAAGGCAAGGAAGGCAAGGGAAAGCAAGGCAAGGCAAGGGTAACGGAAGGAACGGCACGGCAAGGGGAAATAAGGCTAAGGCACGGCAACGCACGTCTAGGCAATGCACGGCCAGGCAAGGAAAGGGTAACGCAAGGCAAGGCTCTGTCAGGCGAGGCAAGGCTAAGGCACGACAACGCAAGGCTAGGCAATGTACGGAAGGTAAGCAAAGAGTAACGGAAGGCAAGGAAGGCAAGGGAAACAAGGCAAGGCAAGTGTAACAAAAGGCACGGCACGGCAAGGGGAAACAAGGCTAAGGCACGACAACGCAAGCTAGGCAGTGCACGGCAAGGCAAGGAAAGGGTAACGCAAGGCAAGGCACGGTGAGGCAAGGCAAGGCTAAGGCACGACAACGCAAGGCTAGGCAATGCACGGAAGGTAAGCAAAGAGTAACGGAAGGCAAGGAAGGCAAGGGAAAGCAAGGCAAGTTAAGGGTAAGGGAAGGAACGGCACGGCAAGCGGAAAGAAGGCTAAGGCACGACAACGCAAGCTAAGCAATGCACGGCAAGGCAAGGAAAGGGTAACGCAAGGCAAGGCACGGTCAGGCAAGGGAAGGCTAATGCACGAAAACGCAAGGCTAGGCAGTGCACGGATAGGCAAGGAACGAGTAACGGAAGGAATGGAAGGCAAGGCAAAGCAAGGCAAGGCTAGTGTAACAAAAGGCACGACACGACAAGGGGAAACAAGGCTAAGGCACGACAACGCAAGCTAGGCAATGCACGGCAAGGCAAGGAAAGGGTAACGCAAGGCAAGGCACGGTGAGGCAAGGCAAGGCTAATGCGCAACAACGCACGTCTAGGCAATGCACGGCAAGGCAAGGAAAGGGTAACGCAAGGCAAGGCACTGTCAGGGGAGCCAAGGTTAAGGCACGACAACGCAAGCTAGGCAATGCACGGCTAGGCAAGGAAAGGGTAACGCAAGGCAAGGCACGGTCAGTCGAGGCAAGGCTAATGCACGACAACGCAAGGCTTGGCAGTGCACGGCTAGGCAAGGAAAGAGTAACAGAAGGAAAGGAAGGCAAGGCAAAGCAAGGCAATGCAAGTGTAACAAAAGGCACCGCACGGCAAGGGGAAACAAGGATAAGGCACGACAACGCAAGCTAGGCAATGCACGGCAAGGCAAGGAAAGGGTAACGCAAGGCAAGGCACGGTCAGTCGAGGCAAGGCTAATGCACGACAACGCAAGGCTTGGCAGTGCACGGCTAGGCAAGGAAAGAGTAACAGAAGGAAAGGAAGGCAAGGCAAAGCAAGGCAAGGCAAGTGTAACAAAAGGCACCGCACGGCAAGGGGAAACAAGGGTAAGGCACGACAACGCAAGCTAGGCAATGCACGGCAAGGCAAGGAAAGGGTAACGCAAGGCAAGGCACGGTGAGGCAAGGCAAGGCTAATGCACAACAACGCACGGCTAGGCAATGCACGGCACGGCAAGGAAAGGGTAACGCAAGGGAAGTCACGGTCAGGCGAGGCAAGGCTAAGGCACGACAACGCAAGGCTAGGCAATGCAGGGAAGGTAAGCAAAGAGTAACGGAAGGCAAGGAAGGCAAGGGAAAGCAAGGCAAGGTAAGGGTAAGGGAAGGAACGGCACGGCAAGGGGAAACATGGCTAAGGCACGACAACGCAGGACTAGGCAATGATCGGCAAGGCAAGGAAAGGGTAACGCAAGGCAAGGCACGGTCAGGAAATGCAAGGCTAATGCACGACAACGGAAGGCTAGGCAATGCACGGCAAGGCAAGGAAAGAGTAACGGAAGTAAGAAATGCAAGGGAAAGCAAGGCAAGGCAAGAGTAACGGAAGGAACGGCACGGCAAGGGGAAACAAGGCAAAGGCACGACAACGCAAGGTTATTTAAAGCACGGCAAGGCAAGGAAAGGGTAACGCAAGGCAAGGCACGGTGAGGCAAGGCAAGGCTAATGCACGACAACGCACGGCTAGGCATAGCACGGCAAGGAAAGGAGAGGGTAACGCAAGGTAAGGCACGGTCAGGCGAGGCAAGGCTAAGGCACGACAACGCAAGGTAGGCAATGCACGGATGGTAAGAAAAGAGTAACGGAAGGCAAGGAAGGCAAGGGAAAGCAAGGCAAGTTAAGAGTAAGGGAAGGAACGGCACAGCAAGGGGAAACAAGGCTAAGGCACGACAACGCAAGCTAGGCAATGCACGGCAAGGCAAGGAAAGGGTAAAGCAAGGCAAGGCACGGTCAGGCGAGGCAAGGCTAAGGCACGAAAACGCAAGGCTAGGCAATGCACGGAAGGCAAGCAAAGAGTAACGGAAGGCAAGGAATGCAAGGCAAAGCAAGGTAACGCAAGCAAGGCTATGGCAAGGTCAAAAAAGTCTACGGCACGACAACGCAAGGCTACGCAGTGCACGGAAGGCAAGCAAAGAGTAACGGAAGGCAAGTAACGCAAGGCAAAGCAAGGCAACGCAAGCAAGGCTACGGCAAGTTGAAACAAGGCTAAGGCACGACAACGAACGGCTAGGAAATGCACGACAAAGCAAGGAAAGGGCAACGCAAGGCAAAACACGGTCAGGCAAGGCAAGGCTAAAGCACGACAACGCAAGGCTAGGCAATGCACGGCACGGCAAGGAAAGAGTAACGGAAGGCAAGGAATGCAAGGGAAAGCAAGGCAAGGCAAGAGTAACGGAAGGAACGGCACGGCAAGAGGAAGCAAGGCTAAGGCACGACAACGCAAGCTAGGCAATGCACGGCAAGGCAAGGAAAGGGTAACGCAAGGCAAGGCACGGTCAGGAAAGGCAAGGCTAATGCACGGCAACGGAAGGCTAGGCAATGCACGGCAATGCAAGGAAAGAGTAACGGAAGGCATGGAAGGCAAGGCAAAGCAAGCAAGCCTACGGCTAGGTGAAACAAGTCTAAGACACGACAACGCACGGCTAGGCAATGCAGGGCAATGCAAGGAAAGGGTAACGCAAGGCAAGGCACTGTCAGGCGAGGCAAGGCTAAGGCACGACAACGCAAGGCTAGGCAATGAACGGCAAGGCAAGGAAAGGGTAACACAAGGCAAGGCACGGTCAAGCAAGGCAAGGGTAATGCACGACAACGCAAGGCTAGGCAGGGCACGGCTAGGCAAGGAACGAGTAACGGAAGGAATGGAAGGAAAGGCAAAGCAAGGCAAGGCAAGGGTAAGGGAAGGAACGGCACGGCAAGGGGAAAGAAGGCTAAGGCACGACAACGCAAGCTAGGCAATGCACGGCAAGGCAAGGAAAGGGTAACGCAAGGCAAGGCACGGTCAGTCGAGGCAAGGCTAATGCACGACAACGCAAGGCTACGCAGTGCACGGCTAGACAAGGAAAGAGTAACAGAAGGAAAGGAAGGCAAGGCAAAGCAAGGCAAGGCAAGTGTAACAAAAGGCACGGCACGGCAAGGGGAAACAAGGGTAAGGCACGACAACGCAAGCTAGGCAATGCATGGCAAGGCAAGGAAAGGGTTACGCAAGTCAAGGCACGGTGAGGCAAGGCAAGGCTAAGGCACGACAACGCAAGGCTAGGCAATGCACGGAAGGTAAGCAAAGAGTAACGGAAGGCAAGGAAGGCAAGGGAAAGCAAGGCAAGGCAAGTGTAACAAAAGGCACGGCACGGCAAGGGGAAACAAGGCTAAGGCACGACAACGCAAGGCTAGGCAATGCACGGCAAGGCAAGGAAAGGGTAACGAAAGGCAAGGCACGGTGAGGCAAGGCAAGGCTAAGGCACGAAAACGCAAGGCTAGGCAATGCACGGAAGGCAAGCAAAGAGTAACGGAAGGCAAGAAAGGCAAGGGAAAGCAAGGCAAGGCAAGGGTAAGGGAAGGAACGGCACGGCAAGCGGAAACAAGGCTAAGGCACGACAACGCAAGCTAGGCAATGCACGACAAGGCAAGGAAAGGGTAACGCAAGGCAAGGCACGGTGAACCAAGGCAAGGCTAATGCACAACAACGGACGGCTAGGCAGTGCACGGCTAGGCAAGGAAAGAGTAACAGAAGGAAAGGAAGGCAAGGCAAAGCAAGGCAAGGCAAGTGTAACAAAAGGCACGGCACGGCAAGGGGAAACAAGGGTAAGGCACGACAACGCAAGGTAGGCAATGCACGGCAAGGCAAGGAAAGGGTAACGCAAGGCAAGGCACGGTGAGGCAAGGCAAGGCTAATGCACAACAACGCACGTTTAGGCAATGCACGGTAAGGCAATGAAAGGGTAACGGAAGGGAAGTCACGGTCAGGCGAGGAAAGGCTAAGGCACGACAACGCAAGGCTAAGCAATGCAGGGAAGGCAAGCAAAGAGTAACGGAAGGCAAGGAAGGCAAGGGAAAGCAAGGCAAGGCAAGGGTAACGGAAGGAACGGCACGGCAAGGGGAAACAAGGCTAAGGCACGGCAACGCACGTCTAGGCAATGCACGGCCAGGCAAGGAAAGGGTAACGCAAGGCAAGGCTCTGTCAGGAGAGGCAAGGCTAAGGCACGACAACGCAAGGCTAGGCAATGTACGGAAGGTAAGCAAAGAGTAACGGAAGGCAAGGAAGGCAAGGGAAACAAGGCAAGGCAAGTGTAACAAAAGGCACGGCACGGCAAGGGGAAACAAGGCTAAGGCACGACAACGCAAGCTAGGCAGTGCACGGCAAGGCAAGGAAAGGGTAACGCAAGGCAAGGCACGGTGAGGCAAGGCAAGGCTAAGGCACGACAACGCAAGGCTAGGCAATGCACGGAAGGTAAGCAAAGAGTAACGGAAGGCAAGGAAGGCAAGGGAAAGCAAGGCAAGGCAAGTGTAACAAAAGGCACGGCACGGCAAGGGGAAACAAGGCTAAGGCACGACAACGCAAGGCTAGGCAATCCACTGCAAGGCAAGGAAAGGGTAACGCAAGGCAAGGCACGGTGAGGCAAGGCAAGGCTAAGGCACGAAAACGCAAGGCTAGGCAATGCACGGAAGGCAAGCAAGGAGTAACGGAAGGCAAGAAATTCAAGGGAAAGCAAGGCAAGGCAAGGGTAAGGGAAAGAACGGCACGGGAAGGGGAAACAAGGCTAAGGCACGACAACGCAAGCTAGGCAATGCACGGCAAGGCAAGGAAAGGGTAACGCAAGGCAAGGCACGGTGAGGCAAGGCAAGGCTAATGCACAACAACGCACGGCTAGGCAATGCACGGCAAGGCAAGGAAAGGGTAACGCAAGGGAAGTCACGGTCAGGCGAGGCAAGGCTAAGGCACGACAACGCAAGGCTAGGCAATGCAGGGAAGGTAAGCAAAGAGGAACGGAAGGCAAGGAAAGCAAGGGAAAGCAAGGCAAGGTAAGGGTAAGGGAAGGAACGGCACGGCAAGGGGAAACAAGGCTAAGGCACGACAACGCAGGACTAGGCAATGATCGGCAAGGCAAGGAAAGGGTAACCTAAGGCAAGGCACGGTCAGGAAATGCAAGGCTAATGCACGACAACGGAATGCTAGGCAATGCACGGCAAGGCAAGGAAAGAGTAACGGAAGTAAGGAATGCAAGGGAAAGCAAGGCAAGGCAAGAGTAACGGAAGGAACGGCACGGCAAGGGGAAACAAGGGAAAGGTACGACAACGCAAGGCTAGGCAAAGCACGGCAAGTCAAGGAAAGGGTAACGCAAGGCAAGGCACGGTGAGGCAAGGCATGGCTAATGCACGACAACGCACGGCTAGGCATAGCACGGCAAGGGAAGGAGAGGGTAACGCAAGGCAAGGCACGGTCAGGCGAGGCAAGGCTAAGGCACGACAACGAAAGGTAGGCAATGCACGGAAGGCAAGCAAAGAGTAACGGAAGGCAAGGAATGCAAGGCAAAGCAAGGTAACGCAAGCAAGGCTATGGCAAGGTCAAAAAAGGCTACGGCACGACAACGCAAGGATACGCAACGCACGGAAGGCAAGCAAAGAGTAACGGAAGGCAAGGAAGGCAAGGCAAAGCAAGGCAACGCAAGCAAGGCTATGGCAAGGTCAAAAAAGGCTACGGCACGACAACGCAAGGCTACGCAATGCACGGCAAGGCAAGGAAAGGGTAAGGTAAGGCAAGGCACGGTGAGGCAAGGCAAGGCTAATGCACAACAACTCACGTCTAGGCAATGCACGGCAAGGCAAGGAAAGGGTAACGCAAGGGAAGTCACGGTCAGGCGAGGCAAGGCTAAGGCACGACAACGCAAGGCTAAGCAATGCAGGGAAGGCAAGCAAAGAGTAACGGAAGGCAAGGAAGGCAAGGGAAAGCAAGGCAAGGCAAGGGTAACGGAAGGAACGGCACGGCAAGGGGAAACAAGGCTAAGGCACGGCAACGCACGGCTAGGCAATGCACGGCCAGGCAAGGAAAGGGTAACGCAAGGCAAGGCTCGGTCAGGCGAGGCAAGGCTAAGGCACGACAACGCAAGGCTAGGCAATGCACGGAAGGTAAGCAAAGAGTAACGGAAGGCAAGGAACGCAAGTGAAAGCAAGGCAAGTTAAGGGTAAGGGAAGGAACGGCACGGCAAGGGGAAAGAAGGCTAAGGCACGACAACGCAAGCTAGGCAATGCACGGCAAGGCAAGGAAAGGGTAACGCAAGGCAAGGCACGATCAGGCGAGGCAAGGCTAATGCACGACAACACAAGGCTAGGCAGTGCACGGCTAGGCAAGGAAAGAGTAACGGAAGGAAAGGAAGGCAAGGCAAAGCAAGGCAAGGCAAGTGTAACAAAAGGCACGGCACGGCAAGGGGAAACAAGGCTAAGGCACGACAACGCAAGCTAGGCAATGCTCGGCAAGGCAAGGAAAGGGTAACGCAAGGCAAGGCACGGTCAGTCGAGGCAAGGCTAATGCACGACAACGCAAGGCTTGGCAGTGCACGGCTAGGCAAGGAAAGAGTAACAGAAGGAAAGGAAGGCAAGGCAAAGCAATGCAAGGCAAGTGAAACAAAAGGCACGGCACTGCAAGGGGAAACAAGGGTAAGGCACGACAATGCATGCTAGGCAATGCACGGCAAGGCAAGGAAAGGGTAACGCAAGGCAAGGCACGGTGAGGCAAGGCAAGGCTAATGCACAACAACGCATGGCTAGGCAATGCACGGCAAGGCAAGGAAAGGGTAACGCTACGGAAGACACGGTTAGGCGAGGCAAGGCTAAGGCACGACAACGCAAGGCTGGGCAATGCAGGGAAGGCAAGCAAAGAGTAACGGAAGGCAAGGAAGGCAAGTGAAAGCAAGGCAAGGCAAGGTTAATGGAAGGAACTACTCGGCAAGGGGAACCAAGGCTAAGGCACGGCAACGCCCGGCTAGGCAATGCACGGCCAGGCAAGGAAAGGGTAACGCAAGGCAAGGCACTGTCAGGCGAGGCAAGGCTAAGGCACGACAACGCAAGGCTGGGCAATGCAGCGAAGGCAAGCAAAGAGTAACGGAAGGCAAGGAAGGCAAGGGAAAGCAAGGCAAGGCAAGGTTAATGGAAGGAACGACTCGGCAAGGGGAAACAAGGCTAAGGCACGGCAACGCCCGGCTAGGCAATGCACGGCCAGGCAAGGAAAGGGTAACGCAAGGCAAGGCACTGTCAGGCGAGGCAAGGCTAAGGCACGACAACGCAAGGCTAGGCAATGCACGGAAGGTAAGCAAAGAGTAACGGAAGGCATGGAAGGCAAGGGAAAGCAAGGCAAAGCAAGCAAGGCTACGCCTAGGTGAAACAAGTCTAAGGTTCTACAACGCACGGCTAGGCAATGCACGGCAAGGCAAGGAAAGGGTAACGCAAGGCAAGGCACTGTCAGGCGAGGCAAGGCTAAGGCACGACAACGCAAGGCTAGGCAATGCACGGAAGGTAAGCAAAGAGTAACGGAAGGCAAGGAAAGCAAGGGAAAGCAAGGCAAGGTAAGGGTAAGGGAAGGAACGGTACCGCAAGGAGAAACAAGACTAAGGCACGGCAACGCAGAGCTAGGCAATGCACGGCAAGGCAAGGAAAGGGTAACGCAAGGCAAGGCACGGTCAGGCAAGGCAAGGGTAATGCACGACAACGCAAGGCTAGGCAATGCACGGCAAGGCAAGGAAAGAGTAACGGAAGGCAAGGAATGCAAGGGAAAGCAAGGCAAGGTAAGGGTAAGGGAAGGAACGGCACGGCAAGGGGAAGCAAGGCTAAGGCACGACAACGCAAGGCTAGGCAATGCACGGCAAGGCAAGGAAATGGTAACGCAAGGCAAGGCACGGTTTGGGGAGGCAAGGCTAATGCACGACAACGCAAGGCTAGGCAGTGCACGGCTAGGCAAGGAAAGAGTAACGGAAGGAAAGGAAGGCAAGGCAAAGCAAGGCAAGGCAAGGGTAAGGGAAGGAACGGCACGGCAAGGGGAAAGAAGGCTAAGGCACGACAACGCAAGCTAGGCAATGCACGGCAAGGCAAGGAAAGGGTAACGCAAGGCAAGGCACGGTCAGTCGAGGCAAGGCTAATGCACGACAACGCAAGGCTACGCAGTGCACGGCTAGACAAGGAAAGAGTAACAGAAGGAAAGGAAGGCAAGGCAAAGCAAGGCAAGGCAAGTGTAACAAAAGGCACGGCACGGCAAGGGGAAACAAGGGTAAGGCACGACAACGCAAGCTAGGCAGTGCACGGCAAGGCAAGGAAAGGGTAACGCAAGGCAAGGCACGGTGAGGCAAGGCAAGGCTAAGGCACGACAACGCAAGGCTAGGCAATGCACGGAAGGTAAGCAAAGAGTAACGGAAGGCAAGGAAGGCAAGGGAAAGCAAGGCAAGGCAAGTGTAACAAAAGGCACGGCACGGCAAGGGGAAACAAGGCTAAGGCACGACAACGCAAGGCTAGGCAATCCACGGCAAGGCAAGGAAAGGGTAACGCAAGGCAAGGCACGGTGAGGCAAGGCAAGGCTAAGGCACGAAAACGCAAGGCTAGGCAATGCACGGAAGGCAAGCAAGGAGTAACGGAAGGCAAGAAAGGCAAGGGAAAGCAAGGCAAGGCAAGGGTAAGGGAAGGAACGGCACGGCAAGGGGAAACAAGGCTAAGGCACGACAACGCAAGCTAGGCAATGCACGGCAAGGCAAGGAAAGGGTAACGCAAGGGAAGTCACGGTCAGGCGAGGCAAGGCTAAGGCACGACAACGCAAGGCTAGGCAATGCAGGGAAGGCAAGCAAAGAGTAACGGAAGGCAAGGAAGGCAAGGGAAAGCAAGGCAAGGCAAGGTTAACGGAAGGAACGGCTCGGCAAGGGGAAACAAGGCTAAGGCACGGCAACGCACGGCTAGGCAATGCACGGCAAGGCAAGTTAAGGGTAACGCAAGGCAAGGCACTGTCAGGCGAGCCAAGGTTAAGGCACGACAACGCAAGGCTAGGCAATGAACGGAAGGTAAGCAAAGAGTAACGGAAGGCAAGGAAAGCAAGGGAAAGCAAGGCAAGGTAAGGGTAAGGGAAGGAACGGCACGGCAAGGGGAAACAAGGCTAAGGCACGACAACGCAGGACTAGGCAATGATCGGCAAGGCAACGAAAGGGTAACCTAAGGCAAGGCACGGTCAGGAAATGCAAGGCTAATGCACGACAGCGGAATGCTAGGCAATGCACGGCAAGGCAAGGAAAGAGTAACGGAAGTAAGGAATGCAAGGGAAAGCAAGGCAAGGCAAGAGTAACGGAAGGAACGGCACGGCAAGGGGAAACAAGGGAAAGGTACGACAACGCAAGGCTAGGCAAAGCACGGCAAGTCAAGGAAAGGGTAACGCAAGGCAAGGCACGGTGAGGCAAGGCATGGCTAATACACGACAACGCACGGCTAGGCATAGCACGGCAAGGGAAGGAGAGGGTAACGCAAGGCAAGGCACGGTCAGTCGAGGCAAGGCTAATGCACGACAACGCAAGGCTTGGCAGTGCACGGCTAGGCAAGGAAAGAGTAACAGAAGGAAAGGAAGGCAAGGCAAAGCAATGCAAGGCAAGTGAAACAAAAGGCACGGCACTGCAAGGGGAAACAAGGGTAAGGCACGACAATGCATGCTAGGCAATGCACGGCAAGGCAAGGAAAGGGTAACGCAAGGCAAGGCACGGTGAGGCAAGGCAAGGCTAATGCACAACCACGCATGGCTAGGCAATGCACGGCAAGGCAAGGAAAGGGTAACGCTAGGGAAGACACGGTCAGGCGAGGCAAGGCTAAGTCACGACAACGCAAGGCTGGGCAATGCAGGGAAGGCAAGCAAAGAGTAACGGAAGGCAAGGAAGGCAAGGGAAAGCAAGGCAAAGCAAGGTTAATGGAAGGAACGACTCGGCAAGGGGAACCAAGGCTAAGGCACGGCAACGCCCGGCTAGGCAATGCACGGCCAGGCAAGGAAAGGGTAACGCAAGGCAAGGCACTGTCAGGCGAGGCAAGGCTAAGGCACGACAACGCAAGGCTGGGCAATGCAGGGAAGGCAAGCAAAGAGTAACGGAAGGCAAGGAAGGCAAGGGAAAGCAAGGCAAGTCAAGGTTAATGGAAGGAACGACTCGGCAAGGGGAAACAAGGCTAAGGCACGGCAACGCCCGGCTAGGCAATGCACGGCCAGGCAAGGAAAGGGTAACGCAAGGCAAGGCACTGTCAGGCGAGGCAAGGGTAAGGCACAACAACGCAGGGCTAGGCAATGCACGGAAGGTAAGCAAAGAGTAACGGAAGGCATGGAAGGCAAGGGAAAGCAAGGCAAAGCAAGCAAGGCTACGCCTAGGTGAAACAAGTCTAAGGCTCGACAAGGCACGGCTAGGCAATGCACGGCAAGGCAATTAAAGGGTAACGTAAGGCAAGGCACTGTGAGGCGAGGCAAGGCTAAGGCACGACAACGCAAGGCTAGGCAATGCACGGAAGGTAAGCAAAGAGTAACGGAAGGCAAAGAAAGCAAGGGAAAGCAAGGCAAGGTAAGGGTAAGGGAAGGAACGGCACCGCAAGTAGAAACAAGACTAAGGCACGGCAACGCAGGGCTAGGCAATGCACGGCAAGGCAAGGAAAGGGTAACGCAAGGCAAGGCACGGTCAGGCAAGGCAAGGGTAATGCACGACAACGCAAGGCTAGGCAATGCACGGCAAGGCAAGGAAAGAGTAACGGAAGGCAAGGAATGCAAGGGAAAGCAAGGCAAGGTAAGGGTAAGGGAAGGAACGGCACGGCAAGGGGAAGCAAGGCTAAGGCACGACAACGCAAGGCTAGGCAATGCAGGGCAAGGCAAGGAAATGGTAACGCAAGGCAAGGCACGGTTTGGGGAGGCAAGGCTAATGCACGACAACGCAAGGCTAGGCAGTGCACGGCTAGGCAAGGAAAGAGTAACGGAAGGAAAGGAAGGCAAGGCAAAGCAAGGCAAGGTAAGGGTAAGGGAAGGAACGGCACGGCAAGGGGAAAAAAGGCTAAGGCACGGCAACGCAAGGCTAAGCAATGCACGGCCAGGCAAGGAAAGGGTAACGCAAGGCAAGGCACTGTCAGGCGAGGCAAGGCTAAGGCACGACAAGGCAAGGCTAGGCAGTGTACGGCAAGGCAAGGAAAGGGTAACGCAAGGCAAGGCACTGTAAGGCGAGGCAAGGCTAAGGCACGACAACGCAAGGCTAGGCAATGCACGGAAGGAAAGCAAAGAGTAACGGAAGGCAAGGAAGGCTAGGGAAAGAAGGGGAAGGCAAGGGTAACGGAAGGAACGGCACGGTAAGGGCAAACAACACTAAGGCACGACAACACAGGGCTAGGCAATGCAGGGCAAGGCAAGGAAATGGTAACGGAAGGCAAGGCACGGTTTGGGGAGGCAAGGCTAATGCATGGCAAGGCAAGGCTAGGCAATGCACGGAAGGCAAGCAAAGAGTAACGGAAGGAAAGGAAGGGAAGGCAAAGCAAGGCAAGGCAAGTGTAACAAAAGGCAAGGCACGGCAAGGGGAAACAAGGCTAAGGAACGGCAACGCACGGCTAGGCAATGCACGGCAAGGCAAGGAAAGGGTAACGCAAGGCAAGGCACGGTAAGGCAAGACAAGGCTAATGCACGACAACGCACGGCTAGGCAATGCACGGCAAGGCAAGGAAAGGGTACCGCAACGCAAGGCACGGTTTGGGGAGGCAAGGCTAATGCAAGACAACGCAAGGCTAGGCAATGCACGGAAGGCAAGCAAAGAGTAACGGAAGGCAAGGAAGGCAAGGCAAAGGAAGGCAACGCAAGCAAGGCTATGGCAAGGTGAAAAAAGGCTAAGACACGACAACGCAAGGCTAGGCAATGCACGGAAGGCAAGCAAAGAGTAACGGAAGGGAAGGAAGGCAAGGGAAAGCAAGGCAAGGCAAGGGTAACGGAAGGAACGGCACGGCAAGGGGAAACAAGGCTAAGGCACGGCAACGCACGGCTAGGCAATGCACGGAAGGCAAGCAAAGAGTAACGGAAGGCAAGGAATGCAAGGCAAAGCAAGGCAACGCAAGCAAGGCTATGGCAAGGTGAAAAAAGGCTAAGGCACGACAACGCAAGGCTAGGCAATGCACGGAAGGCAAACAAAGAGTAACGGAATGGAAGGAAGGCAAGGCAAAGCAAGCAAGCTATGGCAAGGTGAAACAAGGCTAAGGCACCACAACGCAACGCGAGGCAATGCACGGCCAGCCAAGGAAAAGGTAACGCAAGGAAAGGCACTGTCAGGCGAGGCAAGGCTAAGGCACGACAACGCAAGGCTAGGCAATGCACGGAAGGAAAGCAAAGAGTAACGGAAGGCAAGGAAAGCAAGGGAAAGCAAGGCAAGGCAAGGATAACGGAAGGAACGGCACGGCAAGGGGAAACAAGGCTAAGGCACGACAACACAGGGCTAGGCAATGAAGGGCAAGGCAAGGAAAGGGTAACGCAAGGCAAGGCACGGTTTGGGGAGGCAAGGCTAATGCACGACAACGCAAGGCTATGCAATGCACGGAAGGCAAGCAAAGAGTAACGGAAGGCAAGGAATGCAAGGCAAAGCAAGGCAACGCAAGCAAGGCTATGGCAAGGTGAAAAAAGGCTAAGGCACGACCACGCAAGGCTAGACAATGCACGGAAGGCAAGCAAAGAGTAACGGAAGGCAAGGAAGGCAAGGCTAAGCAAGGCAACGCAAGCAAGGCTATGGCAAGGTGAAAAAAGGCTAAGACACGACAACGCAAGGCTAGGCAATGCACGGAAGGCAAGCAAACAGTAACGGAAGGCAAGGAAAGCAAGGGAAAGCAAGGCAAGGCAAGGGTAACGGAAGGAACGGCACGGCAAGGGGAAAAAAAGCTAAGGCACGACAATGCAGGGCTAGGCAATGCACGGCAAGGCAAGGAAAGGGTAACGCAAGGCAAGGCACGGTGAGGGAAGACAAGGCAAATGCACGACAACGCACGGCTAGGCAATGCACGGCAAGGCAAGGAAAGGGTACCGCAAGGCAAGGCACGGTCAGGCGAGGAAAGGCTAAGGAACGACAACGCAAGGCTAGGCAATGTACGGAAGGAAAGCAAAGAGTAACGGAAGGCAAGGAATGCAAGGCAAAGCAAGGCAACGCAAGCAACGCTCTGGCAAGGTGAAAAAAGGCTAAGGAACGACAACGCAAGGCTAGGCAATGCACGGAAGGCAAGTAAAGAGTAACGGAATGGAAGGCAGGCCAGGCAAAGCAAGGCAAAGCAAACAAAGCTATGGCAAGGTGAAACAAGGCTAAGGCACCACAACGCACTTCTAGGCAATGCACGGCCACCCAAGGAAAAGGTAACGCAAGGCAAGGCACTGTGAGGCAAGGCAAGGCTAATGCACGACAGCGCAAGGCTAGGCAATGCACGGAAGGCAAGCAAAGAGTAACGGAAACCAAGGAAGTCAAGGGAAAGCAAGGCAAGGCAAGGGTAACGGAAGGAATGGCACGGCAAGGGGAAACAAGGCTAAGGCACGACAACGCACGGCTAGGCAATGCACGGCAAGGAAAGGAAAGGGTAACGCCAGGCAAGGCACGGTCAGGCAAGGCAAGGCTAATGCACGACAAGGCACGGCTAGGCAGTGCACGGCAAGGCAAGGAAAGGGTAACGCAAGGCAAGGCACTGTCAGGCGAGGCAAGGCTAAGGCACGACAACGCAAGGCTAGGCAATGCACGGAAGCAAAGCAAAGAGTAACGGAAGGCAAGGAAAGCAAGGGAAAGCAAAGCAAGGCAAGGGTAACGGAAGGAACGGCACGGCAAGGGGAAACAAGGCTAAGGCACGACAACACAGGGCTAGGCAATGCAGGGCAAGGCAAGGAAAGGGTAACGCAAGGCAAGGCACGGTTTGGGGAGGCAAGGCTAATGCACGACAACGCAAGGCTAGGCAATGCACGGAAGGCAAGCAAAGAGTAACGGAAGGCAAGGAATGCAAGGCAAAGCAAGGCAACGCAAGCAAGTCTATGGCAAGGTGAAAAAAGGCTAAGGCACGAAAACGCAAGGCTAGGCAATGCACGGAAGGCAAGCAAGGAGTAACGGAAGGCAAGAAAGGCAAGGGAAAGCAAGGCAAGGCAAGGGTAAGGGAAGGAACGGCACGGCAAGGGGAAACAAGGCTCAGGTACCGCAACGCAAGCTAGGCAATGCACGGCAAGGCAAGGAAAGGGTAACGCAAGGCAAGGCACGGTGAGGCAAGGCAAGGCTAATGCACAACAACGCACGGCTAGGCAATGCACGGCAAGGCAAGGAAAGGGTAACGCAAGGGAAGTCACGGTCAGGCGAGGCAAGGCTAAGGCACGACAACGCAAGGCTAGGCAATGCAGGGAAGGCAAGCAAAGAGTAACGGAAGGCAAGGAAGGCAAGGGAAAGCAAGGCAAGGCAAGGTTAACGGAAGGAACGGATCGGCAAGGGGAAACAAGGCTAAGGCACGGCAACGCACGGCTAGGCAATGCACGGCAAGGCAAGTTAAGGGTAACGCAAGGCAAGGCACTGTCAGGCGAGCCAAGGTTAAGGCACGACAACGCAAGGCTAGGCAATGAACGGAAGGTAAGCAAAGAGGAACGGAAGGCAAGGAAAGCAAGGGAAAGCAAGGCAAGGTAAGGGTAAGGGAAGGAACGGCACGGCAAGGGGAAACAAGGCTAAGGCACGACAACGCAGGACTAGGCAATGATCGGCAAGGCAAGGAAAGGGTAACGCAAGGCAAGGCACGGTCAGGAAATGCAAGGCTAATGCACGACAACGGAATGCTAGGCAATGCACGGCAAGGCAAGGAAAGAGTAACGGAAGTAAGGAATGCAAGGGAAAGCAAGGCAAGGCAAGAGTAACGGAAGGAACGGCACGGCAAGGGGAAACAAGGGAAAGGTACGACAACGCAAGGCTAGGCAAAGCACGGCAAGTCAAGGAAAGGGTAACGCAAGGCAAGGCACGGTGAGGCAAGGCATGGCTAATGCACGACAACGCACGGCTAGGCATAGCACGGCAAGGGAAGGAGAGGGTAACGCAAGGCAAGGCACGGTCAGGCGAGGCAAGGCTAAGGCACGACAACGAAAGGTAGGCAATGCACGGAAGGCAAGCAAAGAGTAACGGAAGGCAAGGAATGCAAGGCAAAGCAAGGTAACGCAAGCAAGGCTATGGCAAGGTCAAAAAAGGCTACGGCACGACAACGCAAGGATACGCAACGCACGGAAGGCAAGCAAAGAGTAACGGAAGGCAAGGAAGGCAAGGCAAAGCAAGGCAACGCAAGCAAGGCTATGGCAAGGTCAAAAAAGGCTACGGCACGACAACGGAAGGCTACGCAATGCACGGCAAGGCAACGAAAGGGTAACGTAAGGCAAGGCACGGTGAGGCAAGGCAAGGCTAATGCACAACAACTCACGTCTAGGCAATGCACGGCAAGGCAAGGAAAGGGTAACGCAAGGGAAGTCACGGTCAGGCGAGGCAAGGCTAAGGCACGACAACGCAAGGCTAAGCAATGCAGGGAAGGCAAGCAAAGAGTAACGGAAGGCAAGGAAGGCAAGGGAAAGCAAGGCAAGGCAAGGGTAACGGAAGGAACGGCACGGCAAGGGGAAACAAGGCTAAGGCACGACAACGCAAGGCTAGGCAAAGCACGGCAAGGCAAGGAAAGGGTAACGCAAAGCAAGGCACGGTGAGGCAAGGCAAGGCTAATGCACGACAACGCACGGCTAGGTAATGCACGGCAAGGTAAGGAGAGGGTAACGCAAGGCAAGGCACGGTCAGGCGAGGGAAGGCTAAGGCACGACAACGCAAGGCTAGGCAATGCACGGAAGGTAAGCAAAGAGTAACGAAAGGCAAGGAAGGCAAGGGAAAGCAAGGCAAGTTAAGGGTAAGGGAAGGAACGGCACGGCAAGCGGAAAGAAGGCTAAGGCACGACAACGCAAGCTAAGCAATGCACGGCAAGGCAAGGAAAGGGTAACGCAAGGCAAGGCACGGTCAGGCAAGGGAAGGCTAATGCACGAAAACGCAAGGCTAGGCAATGCACAGATAGGCAAGGAACGAGTAACGGAAGGAATGAAAGGCAAGGCAAAGCAAGGCAAGGCAAGTGTAACAAAAGGCACGACACGACAAGGGGAAACAAGGATAAGGCACGACAACGCAAGCTAGGCAATGCACGGCAAGGCAAGGAAAGGGTAACGCAAGGCAAGGCACGGTGAGGCAAGGCAAGGCTAATGCGCAACAACGCACGTCTAGGCAATGCACGGCAAGGCAAGGAAAGGGTAACGCAAGGCAAGGCACTGTCAGGGGAGCCAAGGTTAAGGCACGACAACGCAAGCCAGGCAATGCACGGCAAGGCAAGGAAAAGGTAACGCAAGGCAAGGGACCGTCAGTCGAGGCAAGGCTAATGCACGACAACGCAAGGCTTGGCAATGCACGGCTAGGCAAGGAAAGAGTAACAGAAGGAAAGGAAGGCAAGGCAAAGCAATGCAAGGCAAGTGTAACAAAAGGCACCGCACGGCAAGGGGAAACAAGGGTAAGGCACGACAACGCAAGGTAGGCAATGCACGGCAATGCAAGGAAAGGGTAACGCAAGGCAAGGCACGGTGAGGCAAGGCAAGGCTAATGCACAACAACGCACGTTTAGGCAATGCACGGTAAGGCAATGAAAGGGTAACGCAAGGGAAGTCACGGTCAGGCGAGGAAAGGCTAAGGCACGACAACGCAAGGCTAAGCAATGCAGGGAAGGCAAGCAAAGAGTAACGGAAGACAAGGAAGGCAAGGGAAAGCAAGGCAAGGCAAGGGTAACGGAAGGAACGGCACGGCAAGGGGAAACAAGGCTAAGGCACGGCAACGCACGTCTAGGCAATGCACGGCCAGGCAAGGAAAGGGTAACGCAAGGCAAGGCTCTGTCAGGCGAGGCAAGGCTAAGGCACGACAACGCAAGGCTAGGCAATGTACGGAAGGTAAGCAAAGAGTAACGGAAGGCAAGGAAGGCAAGGGAAACAAGGCAAGGCAAGTGTAACAAAAGGCACGGCACGGCAAGGGGAAACAAGGCTAAGGCACGACAACGCAAGCTAGGCAGTGCACGGCAAGGCAAGGAAAGGGTAACGCAAGGCAAGGCACGGTGAGGCAAGGCAAGGCTAAGGCACGACAACGCAAGGCTAGGCAATGCACGGAAGGTAAGCAAAGAGTAACGGAAGGCAAGGAAGGCAAGGGAAAGCAAGGCAAGGCAAGTGTAACAAAAGGCACGGCACGGCAAGGGGAAACAAGGCTAAGGCACGACAACGCAAGGCTAGGCAATCCACGGCAAGGCAAGGAAAGGGTAACGCAAGGCAAGGCACGGTGAGGCAAGGCAAGGCTAAGGCACGAAAACGCAAGGCTAGGCAATGCACGGAAGGCAAGCAAGGAGTAACGGAAGGCAAGAAAGGCAAGGGAAAGCAAGGCAAGGCAAGGGTAAGGGAAGGAACGGCACGGCAAGGGGAAACAAGGCTAAGGCACGACAACGCAAGCTAGGCAATGCACGGCAAGGCAAGGAAAGGGTAACGCAAGGCAAGGCACGGTGAGGCAAGGCAAGGCTAATGCACAAGAACGCACGGCTAGGCAATGCACGGCAAGGCAAGGAAAGGGTAACGCAAGGGAAGTCACGGTCAGGCGAGGCAAGGCTAAGGCACGACAACGCAAGGTAGGCAATGCACGGATGGTAAGCAAAGAGTAACGGAAGGCAAGGAAGGCAAGGGAAAGCAAGGCAAGTTAAGAGTAAGGGAAGGAACGGCACAGCAAGGGGAAACAAGGCTAAGGCACGACAACGCAAGCTAGGCAATGCACGGCAAGGCAAGGAAAGGGTAACGCAAGGCAAGGCACGGTCAGGCGAGGCAAGGCTAAGGCACGAAAACGCAAGGCTAGGCAATGCACGGAAGGCAAGCAAAGAGTAACGGAAGGCAAGGAATGCAAGGCAAAGCAAGGTAACGCAAGCAAGGCTATGGCAAGGTCAAAAAAGTCTACGGCACGACAACGCAAGGCTACGCAGTGCACGGAAGGCAAGCAAAGAGTAACGGAAGGCAAGTAAGGCAAGGCAAAGCAAGGAAACTCAAGCAAGGCTACGGCAAGTTGAAAGAAGGCTAAGGCACGACAACGAACGGCTAGGCAATGCACGACAAAGCAAGGAAAGGGCAAAGCAAGGCAAAACACGGTCAGGCAAGGCAAGGCTAAAGCACGACAACGCAAGGCTAGGCAATGCACGGCAAGGCAAGGAAAGGGTAACACAAGGCAAGGCACGGTCAAGCAAGGCAAGGCTAATGCACGACAACACAAGGCTAGGCAGGGCACGGCTAGGCAAGGAACGAGTAACGGAAGGAATGGAAGGCAAGGCAAAGCAAGGCAAGGCAAGGGTAAGGGAAGGAACGGCACGGCAAGGGGAAAGAAGCCTAAGGCACGACAACGCAAGCTAGGCAATGCACGGCAAGGCAAGGAAAGGGTAACGCAAGGCAAGGCACGGTCAGTCGAGGCAAGGCTAATGCACGACAACGCAAGGCTACGCAGTGCACGGCTAGACAAGGAAAGAGTAACAGAAGGAAAGGAAGGCAAGGCAAAGCAAGGCAAGGCAAGTGTAACAAAAGGCACGGCACGGCAAGGGGAAACAAGGCTAAGGCACGACAACGCAAGCTAGGCAGTGCACGGCAAGGCAAGGAAAGGGTAACGCAAGGCAAGGCACGGTGAGGCAAGGCAAGGCTAAGGCACGACAACGCAAGGCTAGGCAATGCACGGAAGGTAAGCAAAGAGTAACGGAAGGCAAGGAAGGCAAGGGAAAGCAAGGCAAGGCAAGTGTAACAAAAGGCACGGCACGGCAAGGGGAAACAAGGCTAAGGCACGACAACGCAAGGCTAGGCAATCCACGGCAAGGCAAGGAAAGGGTAACGCAAGGCAAGGCACGGTGAGGCAAGGCAAGGCTAAGGCACGAAAACGCAAGGCTAGGCAATGCACGGAAGGCAAGCAAGGAGTAACGGAAGGCAAGAAAGGCAAGGGAAAGCAAGGCAAGGCAAGGGTAAGGGAAGGAACGGCACGGCAAGGGGAAACAAGGCTAAGGCACGACAACGCAAGCTAGGCAATGCACGGCAAGGCAAGGAAAGGGTAACGCAAGGCAAGGCACGGTGAGGCAAGGCAAGGCTAATGCACAACAACGCACGGCTAGGCAATGCACGGCAAGGCAATGAAAGGGTAACGCAAGGGAAGTCACGGTCAGGCGAGGCAAGGCTAAGGCACGACAACGCAAGGCTAGGCAATGCAGGGAAGGCAAGCAAAGAGTAACGGAAGGCAAGGAAGGCAAGGGAAAGCAAGGCAAGGCAAGGTTAACGGAAGGAACGGCTCGGCAAGGGGAAACAAGGCTAAGGCACGGCAACGCACGGCTAGGCAATGCACGGCAAGGCAAGGAAAGTGTAACGCAAGGCAAGGCACTGTCAGGCGAGCCAAGGTTAAGGCACGACAACGCAAGGCTAGGTAATGAACGGAAGGTAAGCAAAGAGGAAAGGAATGCAAGGAAAGCAAGGGAAAGCAAGGCAAGGTAAGGGTAAGGGAAGGAACGGCACGGCAAGGGGAAACAAGGCTAAGGCACGACAACGCAGGACTAGGCAATGATCGGCAAGGCAAGGAAAGGGTAACCTAAGGCAAGGCACGGTCAGGAAATGCAAGGCTAATGCACGACAACGGAATGCTAGGCAATGCACGGCAAGGCAAGGAAAGAGTAACGGAAGTAAGGAATGCAAGGGAAAGCAAGGCAAGGGAAGAGTAACGGAAGGAACGGCACGGCAAGGGGAAACAAGGGAAAGGTACGACAACGCAAGGCTAGGCAAAGCACGGCAAGTCAAGGAAAGGGTAACGCAAGGCAAGGCACGGTGAGGCAAGGCATGGCTAATACACGACAACGCACGGCTAGGCATAGCACGGCAAGGGAAGGAGAGGGTAACGCAAGGCAAGGCACGGTCAGGCGAGGCAAGGCTAAGGCACGACAACGAAAGGTAGGCAATGCACGGAAGGCAAGCAAAGAGTAACGGAAGGCAAGGAATGCAAGGTAAAGCAAGGTAACGCAAGCAAGGCTATGGCAAGGTCAAAAAAGGCTACGGCACGACAACGCAAGGATACGCAACGCACGGAAGGCAAGCAAAGAGTAACGGAAGGCAAGGAAGGCAAGGCAAAGCAAGGCAACGCAAGCAAGGCTATGGCAAGGTCAAAAAAGACTACGGCACGACAACGCAAGGCTACGCAATGCACGGCAAGGCAACGAAAGGGTAACGTAAGGCAAGGCACGGTGAGGCAAGGCAAGGCTAATGCACAACAACTCACGTCTAGGCAATGCACGGCAAGGCAAGGAAAGGGTAACGGAAGGGAAGTCACGGTCAGGAGAGGCAAGGCTAAGGCACGACAACGCAAGGCTAAGCAATGCAGGGAAGGCAAGCAAAGAGTAACGGAAGGCAAGGAAGGCAAGGGAAAGCAAGGCAAGGCAAGGGTAAAGGAAGGAACGGCACGGCAAGGGGAAACAAGGCTAAGGCACGGCAACGCACGGCTAGGCAATGCACGGCCAGGCAAGGATAGGGTAACGCAAGGCAAGGCTCGGTCAGGCGAGGCAAGGCTAAGGCACGACAAATCAAGGCTAGGCAATGCACGGAAGGTAAGCAAAGAGTAACGGAAGGCAAGGAAGGCAAGTGAAAGCAAGGCAAGTTAAGGGTAAGGGAAGGAACGGCACGGCAAAGGGAAACAAGGCTAAGGCACGACAACGCAAGCTAGGCAATGCACGGCAAGGCAAGGAAAGGGTAACGCAAGGCAAGGCACGATCAGGCGAGGCAAGGCTAATGCACGACAACACAAGGCTAGGCAGTGCACGGCTAGGCAAGGAAAGAGTAACGGAGGGAAAGGAAGGCAAGGGAAAGCAAGGCAAGGCAAGTGTAACAAAAGGCACGGCACGGCAAGGGGAAACAAGGCTAAGGCACGACAACGCAAGCTAGGCAATGCTCGGCAAGGCAAGGAAAGGTTAACGCAAGGCAAGGCACGGTCAGTCGAGGCAAGGCTAATGCACGACAACGCAAGGCTTGGCAGTGCACGGCTAGGCAAGGAAAGAGTAACAGAAGGAAAGGAAGGCAAGGCAAAGCAATGCAAGGCAAGTGAAACAAAAGGCACGGCACTGCAAGGGGAAACAAGGGTAAGGCACGACAATGCATGCTAGGCAATGCACGGCAAGGCAAGGAAAGGGTAACGCAAGGCAAGGCACGGTGAGGCAAGGCATGGCTAATGCACAACAACGCATGGCTAGGCAATGCACGGCAAGGCAAGGAAAGGGTAACGCTAGGGACGACACGGTTAGGCGAGGCAAGGCTAAGGCACGACAACGCAAGGCTGGGCAATGCAGGGAAGGCAAGCAAAGAGTAACGGAAGGCAAGGAAGGCAAGGGAAAGCAAGGCAAAGCAAGGTTAATGGAAGGAACGACTCGGCAAGGGGAACCAAGGCTAAGGCACGGCAACGCCCGGCTAGGCAATGCACGGCCAGGCAAGGAAAGGGTAACGCAAGGCAAGGCACTGTCAGGCGAGGCAAGGCTAAGGCACGACAACGCAAGGCTGGGCAATGCAGGGAAGGCAAGCAAAGAGTAACGGAAGGCAAGGAAGGCAAGGGAAAGCAAGGCAAGGCAAGGTTAATGGAAGGAACGACTCGGCAAGGGGAAACAAGGCTAAGGCACGGCAACGCCCGGCTAGGCAATGCACGGCCAGGCAAGGAAAGGGTAACGCAAGGCAAGGCACTGTCAGGCGAGGCAACGCTAAGGCACGACAACGCAAGGCTAGGCAATGCACGGAAGGTAAGCAAAGAGTAACGGAAGGCATGGAAGGCAAGGGAAAGCAAGGCAAAGCAAGCAAGGCTACGCCTAGGTGAAACAAGTCTAAGGCTCGACAAGGCACGGCTAGGCAATGCACGGCAAGGCAAGGAAAGGGTAACGCAAGGCAAGGCACTGTGAGGCGAGGCAAGGCTAAGGCACGACAACGCAAGGCTAGGCAATGCACGGAAGGTAAGCAAAGAGTAACGGAAGGCAAAGAAAGCAAGGGAAAGCAAGGCAAGGTAAGGGTAAGGGAAGGAACGGCACCGCAAGTAGAAACAAGACTAAGGCACGGCAACGCAGGGCTAGGCAATGCACGGCAAGGTAAGGAAAGGGTAACGCAAGGCAAGGCACGGTCAGGCAAGGCAAGGGTAATGCACGACAACGCAAGGCTAGGCAATGCACGGCAAGGCAAGGAAAGAGTAACGGAAGGCAAGGAATGCAAGGGAAAGCAAGGCAAGGTAAGGGTAAGGGAAGGAACGGCACGGCAAGGGGAAGCAAGGCTAAGGCACGACAACGCAAGGCTAGGCAATGCAGGGCAAGGCAAGGAAATGGTAACGCAAGGCAAGGCACGGTTTGGGGAGGCAAGGCTAATGCACGACAACGCAAGGCTAGGCAATGCACGGCTAGGCAAGGAAAGGGTAACGCAAGGCAAGGCACGGTCAGTCGAGGCAAGGCTAATGCACGACAACGCAAGGCTTGGCAGTGCACGGCTAGGCAAGGAAAGAGTAACAGAAGGAAAGGAAGGCAAGGCAAAGCAAGGCAATGCAAGTGTAACAAAAGGCACCGCACGGCAAGGGGAAACAAGGGTAAGGCACGACAACGCAAGGTAGGCAATGCACGGCAATGCAAGGAAAGGGTAACGCAAGGCAAGGCACGGTGAGGCAAGGCAAGGCTAATGCACAACAACGCACGTTTAGGCAATGCACGGTAAGGCAATGAAAGGGTAACGCAAGGGAAGTCACGGTCAGGCGAGGAAAGGCTAAGGCACGACAACGCAAGGCTAAGCAATGCAGGGAAGGCAAGCAAAGAGTAACGGAAGGCAAGGAAGGCAAGGGAAAGCAAGGCAAGGCAAGGGTAACGGAAGGAACGGCACGGCAAGGGGAAACAAGGCTAAGGCACGGCAACGCACGTCTAGGCAATGCACGGCCAGGCAAGGAAAGGGTAACGCAAGGCAAGGCTCTGTCAGGCGAGGCAAGGCTAAGGCACGACAACGCAAGGCTAGGCAATGTACGGAAGGTAAGCAAAGAGTAACGGAAGGCAAGGAAGGCAAGGGAAACAAGGCAAGGCAAGTGTAACAAAAGGCACGGCACGGCAAGGGGAAACAAGGCTAAGGCACGACAACGCAAGCTAGGCAGTGCACGGCAAGGCAAGGAAAGGGTAACGCAAGGCAAGGCACGGTGAGGCAAGGCAAGGCTAAGGCACGACAACGCAAGGCTAGGCAATGCACGGAAGGTAAGCAAAGAGTAACGGAAGGCAAGGAAGGCAAGGGGAAGCAAGGCCAGACAAGTGTAACAAAAGGCACGGCACGGCAAGGGGAAACAAGGCTAAGGCACGACAACGCAAGGCTAGGCAATCCACGGCAAGGCAAGGAAAGGGTAACGCAAGGCAAGGCACGGTGAGGCAAGGCAAGGCTAAGGCACGAAAACGCAAGGCTAGGCAATGCACGGAAGGCAAGCAAGGAGTAACGGAAGGCAAGAAAGGCAAGGGAAAGCAAGGCAAGGCAAGGGTAAGGGAAGGAACGGCACGGCAAGGGGAAACAAGGCTAAGGCACAACAACGCAAGCTAGGCAATGCACGGCAAGGCAAGGAAAGGGTAACGCAAGGCAAGGCACGGTGAGGCAAGGCAAGGCTAATGCACAAGAACGCACGGCTAGGCAATGCACGGCAAGGCAAGGAAAGGGTAACGCAAGGGAAGTCACGGTCAGGCGAGGCAAGGCTAAGGCACGACAACGCAAGGTAGGCAATGCACGGATGGTAAGCAAAGAGTAACGGAAGGCAAGGAAGGCAAGGGAAAGCAAGGCAAGGCAAGGGTAACGGAAGGAACGGCACGGCAAGGGGAAACAAGGCTAAGGCACGACAACGCAAGGCTAGGCAAAGCACGGCAAGGCAAGGAAAGGGTAACGCAAAGCAAGGCACGGTGAGGCAAGGCAAGGCTAATGCACGACAACGCACGGCTAGGCAATGCACGGCAAGGTAAGGAGAGGGTAACGCAAGGCAAGGCACGGTCAGGCGAGGGAAGGCTAAGGCACGACAACGCAAGGCTAGGCAATGCACGGAAGGTAAGCAAAGAGTAACGAAAGGCAAGGAAGGCAAGGGAAAGCAAGGCAAGTTAAGGGTAAGGGAAGGAATGGCACGGCAAGCGGAAAGAAGGCTAAGGCACGACAACGCAAGCTAAGCAACGCACGGCAAGGCAAGGAAAGGGTAACGCAAGGCAAGGCACGGTCAGGCAAGGGAAGGCTAATGCACGAAAACGCAAGGCTAGGCAATGCACGGATAGGCAAGGAACGAGTAACGGAAGGAATGAAAGGCAAGGCAAAGCAAGGCAAGGCAAGTGAACAAAAGGCACGACACGACAAGGGGAAACAAGGATAAGGCACGACAACGCAAGCTAGGCAATGCACGGCTAGGCAAGGAAAGGGTAACGCAAGGCAAGGCACGGTCAGTCGAGGCAAGGCTAATGCACGACAACGCAAGGCTTGGCAGTGCACGGCTAGGCAAGGAAAGAGTAACAGAAGGAAAGGAAGGCAAGGCAAAGCAAGGCAATGCAAGTGTAACAAAAGGCACCGCACGGCAAGGGGAAACAAGGGTAAGGCACGACAACGCAAGGTAGGCAATGCACGGCAATGCAAGGAAAGGGTAACGCAAGGCAAGGCACGGTGAGGCAAGGCAAGGCTAATGCACAACAACGCACGTTTAGGCAATGCACGGTAAGGCAATGAAAGGGTAACGCAAGGGAAGTCACGGTCAGGCGAGGAAAGGCTAAGGCACGACAACGCAAGGCTAAGCAATGCAGGGAAGGCAAGCAAAGAGTAACGGAAGGCAAGGAAGGCAAGGGAAAGCAAGGCAAGGCAAGGGTAACAAAAGGCACGGCACGGCAAGGGGAAACAAGGCTAAGGCACGACAACGCAAGTCTAGGCAATGCACGGCCAGGCAAGGAAAGGGTAACGCAAGGCAAGGCTCTGTCAGGCGAGGGAAGGCTAAGGCACGACAACGCAAGGCTAGGCAATGTACGGAAGGTAAGCAAAGAGTAACGGAAGGCAAGGAAGGCAAGGGAAACAAGGCAAGGCAAGTGTAACAAAAGGCACGGCACGGCAAGGGGAAACAAGGCTAAGGCACGACAACGCAAGCTAGGCAGTGCACGGCAAGGCAAGGAAAGGGTAACGCAAGGCAAGGCACGGTGAGGCAAGGCAAGGCTAAGGCACGACAACGCAAGGCTAGGCAATGCACGGAAGGTAAGCAAAGAGTAACGGAAGGCAAGGAAGGCAAGTGAAAGCAAGGCAAGGCAAGTGTAACAAAAGGCACGGCACGGCAAGGGGAAACAAGGCTAAGGCACGACAATGCAAGGCTAGGCAATCCACGGCAAGGCAAGGAAAGGGTAACGCAAGGCAAGGCACGGTGAGGCAAGGCAAGGCTAAGGCACGAAAACGCAAGGCTAGGCAATGCACGGAAGGCAAGCAAGGAGTAACGGAAGGCAAGAAAGGCAAGGGAAAGCAAGGCAAGGCAAGGGTAAGGGAAGGAACGGCACGGCAAGGGGAAACAAGGCTAAGGCACGACAACGCAAGCTAGGCAATGCACGGCAAGGCAAGGAAAGGGTAACGCAAGGCAAGGCACGGTGAGGCAAGGCAAGGCTAATGCACAACAACGCACGGCTAGGCAATGCACGGCAAGGCAAGGAAAGGGTAACGCAAGGGAAGTCACGGTCAGGCGAGGCAAGGTTAAGGCACGACAACGCAAGGTAGGCAATGCACGGATGGTAAGCAAAGAGTAACGGAAGGCAAGGAAGGCAAGGGAAAGCAAGGCAAGTTAAGAGTAAGGGAAGGAACGGCACAGCAAGGGGAAACAAGGCTAAGGCACGACAACGCAAGCTAGGCAATGCACGGCAAGGCAAGGAAAGGGTAACGCAAGGCAAGGCACGGTCAGGCGAGGCAAGGCTAAGGCACGAAAACGCAAGGCTAGGCAATGCACGGAAGGCTAGCAAAGAGTAACGGAAGGCAAGGAATGCAAGGCAAAGCAAGGTAACGCAAGCAAGGCTATGGCAAGGTCAAAAAAGTCTACGGCACGACAACGCAAGGCTACGCAGTGCACGGAAGGCAAGCAAAGAGTAACGGAAGGCAAGTAAGGCAAGGCAAAGCAAGGCAACTCAAGCAAGGCTACGGCAAGTTGAAACAAGGCTAAGGCACGACAACGAACGGCTAGGCAATGCACGACAAAGCATGGAAAGGGCAACGCAAGGCAAAACACGGTCAGGCAAGGCAAGGCTAAAGCACGACAACGCAAGGCTAGGCAATGCACGGCAAGGCAAGGAAAGGGTAACACAAGGCAAGGCACGGTCAAGCAAGGCAAGGCTAATGCACGACAACGCAAGGCTAGGCAGGGCACAGCTAGGCAAGGAACGAGTAACGGAAGGAATGGAAGGCAAGGCAAAGCAAGGCAAGGCAAGGGTAAGGGAAGGAACGGCACGGCAAGGGGAAAGAAGGCTAAGGCACGACAACGCAAGCTAGGCAATGCACGGCAAGGCAAGGAAAGGGTAACGCAAGGCAAGGCACGGTCAGTCGAGGCAAGGCTAATGCACGACAACGCAAGGCTACGCAGTGCACGGCTAGACAAGGAAAGAGTAACAGAAGGAAAGGAAGGCAAGGCAAAGCAAGGCAAGGCAAGTGTAACAAAAGGCACGGCACGGCAAGGGGAAACAAGGCTAAGGCACGACAACGCAAGCTAGGCAGTGCACGGCAAGGCAAGGAAAGGGTAACGCAAGGCAAGGCACTGTCAGGCGAGGCAACGCTAAGGCACGACAACGCAAGGCTAGGCAATGCACGGAAGGTAAGCAAAGAGTAACGGAAGGCATGGAAGGCAAGGGAAAGCAAGGCAAAGCAAGCAAGGCTACGCCTAGGTGAAACAAGTCTAAGGCTCGACAAGGCACGGCTAGGCAATGCACGGCAAGGCAAGGAAAGGGTAACGCAAGGCAAGGCACTGTGAGGCGAGGCAAGGCTAAGGCACGACAACGCAAGGCTAGGCAATGCACGGAAGGTAAGCAAAGAGTAACGGAAGGCAAAGAAAGCAAGGGAAAGCAAGGCAAGGTAAGGGTAAGGGAAGGAACGGCACCGCAAGTAGAAACAAGACTAAGGCACGGCAACGCAGGGCTAGGCAATGCACGGCAAGGTAAGGAAAGGGTAACGCAAGGCAAGGCACGGTCAGGCAAGGCAAGGGTAATGCACGACAACGCAAGGCTAGGCAATGCACGGCAAGGCAAGGAAAGAGTAACGGAAGGCAAGGAATGCAAGGGAAAGCAAGGCAAGGTAAGGGTAAGGGAAGGAACGGCACGGCAAGGGGAAGCAAGGCTAAGGCACGACAACGCAAGGCTAGGCAATGCAGGGCAAGGCAAGGAAATGGTAACGCAAGGCAAGGCACGGTTTGGGGAGGCAAGGCTAATGCACGACAACGCAAGGCTAGGCAATGCACGGCTAGGCAAGGAAAGGGTAACGCAAGGCAAGGCACGGTCAGTCGAGGCAAGGCTAATGCACGACAACGCAAGGCTTGGCAGTGCACGGCTAGGCAAGGAAAGAGTAACAGAAGGAAAGGAAGGCAAGGCAAAGCAAGGCAATGCAAGTGTAACAAAAGGCACCGCACGGCAAGGGGAAACAAGGGTAAGGCACGACAACGCAAGGTAGGCAATGCACGGCAATGCAAGGAAAGGGTAACGCAAGGCAAGGCACGGTGAGGCAAGGCAAGGCTAATGCACAACAACGCACGTTTAGGCAATGCACGGTAAGGCAATGAAAGGGTAACGCAAGGGAAGTCACGGTCAGGCGAGGAAAGGCTAAGGCACGACAACGCAAGGCTAAGCAATGCAGGGAAGGCAAGCAAAGAGTAACGGAAGGCAAGGAAGGCAAGGGAAAGCAAGGCAAGGCAAGGGTAACGGAAGGAACGGCACGGCAAGGGGAAACAAGGCTAAGGCACGGCAACGCACGTCTAGGCAATGCACGGCCAGGCAAGGAAAGGGTAACGCAAGGCAAGGCTCTGTCAGGCGAGGCAAGGCTAAGGCACGACAACGCAAGGCTAGGCAATGTACGGAAGGTAAGCAAAGAGTAACGGAAGGCAAGGAAGGCAAGGGAAACAAGGCAAGGCAAGTGTAACAAAAGGCACGGCACGGCAAGGGGAAACAAGGCTAAGGCACGACAACGCAAGCTAGGCAGTGCACGGCAAGGCAAGGAAAGGGTAACGCAAGGCAAGGCACGGTGAGGCAAGGCAAGGCTAAGGCACGACAACGCAAGGCTAGGCAATGCACGGAAGGTAAGCAAAGAGTAACGGAAGGCAAGGAAGGCAAGGGAAAGCAAGGCAAGGCAAGTGTAACAAAAGGCACGGCACGGCAAGGGGAAACAAGGCTAAGGCACGACAACGCAAGGCTAGGCAATCCACGGCAAGGCAAGGAAAGGGTAACGCAAGGCAAGGCACGGTGAGGCAAGGCAAGGCTAAGGCACGAAAACGCAAGGCTAGGCAATGCACGGAAGGCAAGCAAGGAGTAACGGAAGGCAAGAAAGGCAAGGGAAAGCAAGGCAAGGCAAGGGTAAGGGAAGGAACGGCACGGCAAGGGGAAACAAGGCTAAGGCACAACAACGCAAGCTAGGCAATGCACGGCAAGGCAAGGAAAGGGTAACGCAAGGCAAGGCACGGTGAGGCAAGGCAAGGCTAATGCACAAGAACGCACGGCTAGGCAATGCACGGCAAGGCAAGGAAAGGGTAACGCAAGGGAAGTCACGGTCAGGCGAGGCAAGGCTAAGGCACGACAACGCAAGGTAGGCAATGCACGGATGGTAAGCAAAGAGTAACGGAAGGCAAGGAAGGCAAGGGAAAGCAAGGCAAGGCAAGGGTAACGGAAGGAACGGCACGGCAAGGGGAAACAAGGCTAAGGCACGACAACGCAAGGCTAGGCAAAGCACGGCAAGGCAAGGAAAGGGTAACGCAAAGCAAGGCACGGTGAGGCAAGGCAAGGCTAATGCACGACAACGCACGGCTAGGCAATGCACGGCAAGGTAAGGAGAGGGTAACGCAAGGCAAGGCACGGTCAGGCGAGGGAAGGCTAAGGCACGACAACGCAAGGCTAGGCAATGCACGGAAGGTAAGCAAAGAGTAACGAAAGGCAAGGAAGGCAAGGGAAAGCAAGGCAAGTTAAGGGTAAGGGAAGGAATGGCACGGCAAGCGGAAAGAAGGCTAAGGCACGACAACGCAAGCTAAGCAACGCACGGCAAGGCAAGGAAAGGGTAACGCAAGGCAAGGCACGGTCAGGCAAGGGAAGGCTAATGCACGAAAACGCAAGGCTAGGCAATGCACGGATAGGCAAGGAACGAGTAACGGAAGGAATGAAAGGCAAGGCAAAGCAAGGCAAGGCAAGTGAACAAAAGGCACGACACGACAAGGGGAAACAAGGATAAGGCACGACAACGCAAGCTAGGCAATGCACGGCTAGGCAAGGAAAGGGTAACGCAAGGCAAGGCACGGTCAGTCGAGGCAAGGCTAATGCACGACAACGCAAGGCTTGGCAGTGCACGGCTAGGCAAGGAAAGAGTAACAGAAGGAAAGGAAGGCAAGGCAAAGCAAGGCAATGCAAGTGTAACAAAAGGCACCGCACGGCAAGGGGAAACAAGGGTAAGGCACGACAACGCAAGGTAGGCAATGCACGGCAATGCAAGGAAAGGGTAACGCAAGGCAAGGCACGGTGAGGCAAGGCAAGGCTAATGCACAACAACGCACGTTTAGGCAATGCACGGTAAGGCAATGAAAGGGTAACGCAAGGGAAGTCACGGTCAGGCGAGGAAAGGCTAAGGCACGACAACGCAAGGCTAAGCAATGCAGGGAAGGCAAGCAAAGAGTAACGGAAGGCAAGGAAGGCAAGGGAAAGCAAGGCAAGGCAAGGGTAACGGAAGGAACGGCACGGCAAGGGGAAACAAGGCTAAGGCACGGCAACGCAAGTCTAGGCAATGCACGGCCAGGCAAGGAAAGGGTAACGCAAGGCAAGGCTCTGTCAGGCGAGGGAAGGCTAAGGCACGACAACGCAAGGCTAGGCAATGTACGGAAGGTAAGCAAAGAGTAACGGAAGGCAAGGAAGGCAAGGGAAACAAGGCAAGGCAAGTGTAACAAAAGGCACGGCACGGCAAGGGGAAACAAGGCTAAGGCACGACAACGCAAGCTAGGCAGTGCACGGCAAGGCAAGGAAAGGGTAACGCAAGGCAAGGCACGGTGAGGCAAGGCAAGGCTAAGGCACGACAACGCAAGGCTAGGCAATGCACGGAAGGTAAGCAAAGAGTAACGGAAGGCAAGGAAGGCAAGTGAAAGCAAGGCAAGGCAAGTGTAACAAAAGGCACGGCACGGCAAGGGGAAACAAGGCTAAGGCACGACAATGCAAGGCTAGGCAATCCACGGCAAGGCAAGGAAAGGGTAACGCAAGGCAAGGCACGGTGAGGCAAGGCAAGGCTAAGGCACGAAAACGCAAGGCTAGGCAATGCACGGAAGGCAAGCAAGGAGTAACGGAAGGCAAGAAAGGCAAGGGAAAGCAAGGCAAGGCAAGGGTAAGGGAAGGAACGGCACGGCAAGGGGAAACAAGGCTAAGGCACGACAACGCAAGCTAGGCAATGCACGGCAAGGCAAGGAAAGGGTAACGCAAGGCAAGGCACGGTGAGGCAAGGCAAGGCTAATGCACAACAACGCACGGCTAGGCAATGCACGGCAAGGCAAGGAAAGGGTAACGCAAGGGAAGTCACGGTCAGGCGAGGCAAGGTTAAGGCACGACAACGCAAGGTAGGCAATGCACGGATGGTAAGCAAAGAGTAACGGAAGGCAAGGAAGGCAAGGGAAAGCAAGGCAAGTTAAGAGTAAGGGAAGGAACGGCACAGCAAGGGGAAACAAGGCTAAGGCACGACAACGCAAGCTAGGCAATGCACGGCAAGGCAAGGAAAGGGTAACGCAAGGCAAGGCACGGTCAGGCGAGGCAAGGCTAAGGCACGAAAACGCAAGGCTAGGCAATGCACGGAAGGCTAGCAAAGAGTAACGGAAGGCAAGGAATGCAAGGCAAAGCAAGGTAACGCAAGCAAGGCTATGGCAAGGTCAAAAAAGTCTACGGCACGACAACGCAAGGCTACGCAGTGCACGGAAGGCAAGCAAAGAGTAACGGAAGGCAAGTAAGGCAAGGCAAAGCAAGGCAACTCAAGCAAGGCTACGGCAAGTTGAAACAAGGCTAAGGCACGACAACGAACGGCTAGGCAATGCACGACAAAGCAAGGAAAGGGCAACGCAAGGCAAAACACGGTCAGGCAAGGCAAGGCTAAAGCACGACAACGCAAGGCTAGGCAATGCACGGCAAGGCAAGGAAAGGGTAACACAAGGCAAGGCACGGTCAAGCAAGGCAAGGCTAATGCACGACAACGCAAGGCTAGGCAGGGCACAGCTAGGCAAGGAACGAGTAACGGAAGGAATGGAAGGCAAGGCAAAGCAAGGCAAGGCAAGGGTAAGGGAAGGAACGGCACGGCAAGGGGAAAGAAGGCTAAGGCACGACAACGCAAGCTAGGCAATGCACGGCAAGGCAAGGAAAGGGTAACGCAAGGCAAGGCACGGTCAGTCGAGGCAAGGCTAATGCACGACAACGCAAGGCTACGCAGTGCACGGCTAGACAAGGAAAGAGTAACAGAAGGAAAGGAAGGCAAGGCAAAGCAAGGCAAGGCAAGTGTAACAAAAGGCACGGCACGGCAAGGGGAAACAAGGCTAAGGCACGACAACGCAAGCTAGGCAGTGCACGGCAAGGCAAGGAAAGGGTAACGCAAGGCAAGGCACGGTGAGGCAAGGCAAGGCTAAGGCACGACAACGCAAGGCTAGGCAATGCACGGAAGGTAAGCAAAGAGTAACGGAAGGCAAGGAAGGCAAGGGAAAGCAAGGCAAGGCAAGTGTAACAAAAGGCACGGCACGGCAAGGGGAAACAAGGCTAAGGCACGACAACGCAAGGCTAGGCAATCCACGGCAAGGCAAGGAAAGGGTAATGCAAGGCAAGGCACGGTGAGGCAAGGCAAGGCTAAGGCACTAAAACGCAAGGCTAGGCAATGCACGGAAGGCAAGCAAGGAGTAACGGAAGGCAAGAAAGGCAAGGGAAAGCAAGGCAAGGCAAGGGTAAGGGAAGGAACGGCACGGCAAGGGGAAACAAGGCTAAGGCACGACAACGCAAGCTAGGCAATGCACGGCAAGGCAAGGAAAGGGTAACGCAAGGCAAGGCACGGTGAGGCAAGGCAAGGCTAATGCACAACAACGCACGGCTAGGCAATGCACGGCAAGGCAAGGAAAGGGTAACGCAAGGGAAGTCACGGTCAGGCGAGGCAAGGCTAAGGCACGACAACGCAAGGCTAGGCAATGCAGGGAAGGCAAGCAAAGAGTAACGGAAGGCAAGGAAGGCAAGGGAAAGCAAGGCTAGGCAAGGTTAACGGAAGATACGGCTCGGCAAGGGGAAACAAGGCTAAGGCACGGCAACGCACGGCTAGGCAATGCACGGCAAGGCAAGTTAAGGGTAACGCAAGGCAAGGCACTGTCAGGCGAGCCAAGGTTAAGGCACGACAACGCAAGGCTAGGCAATGAACGGAAGGTAAGCAAAGAGGAACGGAAGGCAAGGAAAGCAAGGGAAAGCAAGGCAAGGTAAGGGTAAGGGAAGGAACGGCACGGCAAGGGGAAACAAGGCTAAGGCACGACAACGCAGGACTAGGCAATGATCGGCAAGGCAAGGAAGGGGTAACCTAAGGCAAGGCACGGTCAGGAAATGCAAGGCTAATGCACGACAACGGAATGCTAGGCAATGCACGGCAAGGCAAGGAAAGAGTAACGGAAGTAAGGAATGCAAGGGAAAGAAAGGCAAGGCAAGAGTAACGGAAGGAACGGCACGGCAAGGGGAAACAAGGGAAAGGTACGACAACGCAAGGCTAGGCAAAGCACGGCAAGTCAAGGAAAGGGTAACGCAAGGCAAGGCACGGTGAGGCAAGGCATGGCTAATACACGACAACGCACGGCTAGGCATAGCACGGCAAGGGAAGGAGAGGGTAACGCAAGGCAAGGCACGGTCAGGCGAGGCAAGGCTAAGGCACGACAACGAAAGGTAGGCAATGCACGGAAGGCAAGCAAAGAGTAACGGAAGGCAAGGAATGCAAGGCAAAGCAAGGTAACGCAAGCAAGGCTATGGCAAGGTCAAAAAAGGCTACGGCACGACAACGCAAGGATACGCAACGCACAGAAGGCAAGCAAAGAGTAACGGAAGGCAAGGAAGGCAAGGCAAAGCAAGGCAACGCAAGCAAGGCTATGGCAAGGTCAAAAAAGGCTACGGCACGACAACGCAAGGCTACGCAATGTACGGCAAGGCAACGAAAGGGTAACGTAAGGCAAGGCACGGTGAGGCAAGGCAAGGCTAATGCACAACAACTCACGTCTAGGCAATGCACGGCAAGGCAAGGAAAGGGTAACGCAAGGGAAGTCACGGTCAGGAGAGGCAAGGCTAAGGCACGACAACGCAAGGCTAAGCAATGCAGGGAAGGCAAGCAAAGAGTAACGGAAGGCAAGGAAGGCAAGGGAAAGCAAGGCAAGGCAAGGGTAAAGGAAGGAACGGCACGGCAAGGGGAAACAAGGCTAAGGCACGGCAACGCACGGCTAGGCAATGCACGGCCAGGCAAGGATAGGGTAACGCAAGGCAAGGCCCGGTCAGGCGAGGCAAGGCTAAGGCACGACAACTCAAGGCTAGGCAATGCACGGAAGGTAAGCAAAGAGTAACGGAAGGCAAGGAAGGCAAGTGAAAGCAAGGCAAGTTAAGGGTAAGGGAAGGAACGGCACCGCAAGGGGAAACAAGGCTAAGGCACGACAACGCAAGCTAGGCAATGCACGGCAAGGCAAGGAAAGGGTAACGCAAGGCAAGGCACGATCAGGCTAGGCAAGGCTAATGCACGACAACACAAGGCTAGGCAGTGAACGGCTAGGCAAGGAAAGAGTAACGGAGGGAAAGGAAGGCAAGGGAAAGCAAGGCAAGGCAAGTGTAACAAAAGGCACGGCACGGCAAGGGGAAACAAGGCTAAGGCACGACAACGCAAGCTAGGCAATGCTCGGCAAGGCAAGGAAAGGGTAACGCAAGGCAAGGCACGGTCAGTCGAGGCAAGGCTAATGCACGACAACGCAAGGATTGGCAGTGCACGGCTAGGCAAGGAAAGAGTAACAGAAGGAAAGGAAGGCAAGGCAAAGCAATGCAAGGCAAGTGAAACAAAAGGCACGGCACTGCAAGGGGAAACAAGGGTAAGGCACGACAATGCATGCTAGGCAATGCACGGCAAGGCAAGGAAAGGGTAACGCAAGGCAAGGCACGGTGAGGCAAGGCAAGGCTAATGCACAACAACGCACGGCTAGGCAATGCACGGCAAGGCAAGGAAAGGGTAACGCAAGGGAAGTCACGGTCAGGCGAGGCAAGGTTAAGGCACGACAACGCAAGGTAGGCAATGCACGGATGGTAAGCAAAGAGTAACGGAAGGCAAGGAAGGCAAGGGAAAGCAAGGCAAGTTAAGAGTAAGGGAAGGAACGGCACAGCAAGGGGAAACAAGGCTAAGGCACGACAACGCAAGCTAGGCAATGCACGGCAAGGCAAGGAAAGGGTAACGCAAGGCAAGGCACGGTCAGGCGAGGCAAGGCTAAGGCACGAAAACGCAAGGCTAGGCAATGCACGGAAGGCTAGCAAAGAGTAACGGAAGGCAAGGAATGCAAGGCAAAGCAAGGTAACGCAAGCAAGGCTATGGCAAGTTCAAAAAAGTCTACGGCACGACAACGCAAGGCTACGCAGTGCACGGAAGGCAAGCAAAGAGTAACGGAAGGCAAGTAAGGCAAGGCAAAGCAAGGCAACTCAAGCAAGGCTACGGCAAGTTGAAACAAGGCTAAGGCACGACAACGAACGGCTAGGCAATGCACGACAAAGCAAGGAAAGGGCAACGCAAGGCAAAACACGGTCAGGCAAGGCAAGGCTAAAGCACGACAACGCAAGGCTAGGCAATGCACGGCAAGGCAAGGAAAGGGTAACACAAGGCAAGGCACGGTCAAGCAAGGCAAGGCTAATGCACGACAACGCAAGGCTAGGCAGGGCACAGCTAGGCAAGGAACGAGTAACGGAAGGAATGGAAGGCAAGGCAAAGCAAGGCAAGGCAAGGGTAAGGGAAGGAACGGCACGGCAAGGGGAAAGAAGGCTAAGGCACGACAACGCAAGCTAGGCAATGCACGGCAAGGCAAGGAAAGGGTAACGCAAGGCAAGGCACGGTCAGTCGAGGCAAGGCTAATGCACGACAACGCAAGGCTACGCAGTGCACGGCTAGACAAGGAAAGAGTAACAGAAGGAAAGGAAGGCAAGGCAAAGCAAGGCAAGGCAAGTGTAACAAAAGGCACGGCACGGCAAGGGGAAACAAGGCTAAGGCACGACAACGCAAGCTAGGCAGTGCACGGCAAGGCAAGGAAAGGGTAACGCAAGGCAAGGCACGGTGAGGCAAGGCAAGGCTAAGGCACGACAACGCAAGGCTAGGCAATGCACGGAAGGTAAGCAAAGAGTAACGGAAGGCAAGGAAGGCAAGGGAAAGCAAGGCAAGGCAAGTGTAACAAAAGGCACGGCACGGCAAGGGGAAACAAGGCTAAGGCACGACAACGCAAGGCTAGGCAATCCACGGCAAGGCAAGGAAAGGGAAATGCAAGGCAAGGCACGGTGAGGCAAGGCAAGGCTAAGGCACTAAAACGCAAGGCTAGGCAATGCACGGAAGGCAAGCAAGGAGTAACGGAAGGCAAGAAAGGCAAGGGAAAGCAAGGCAAGGCAAGGGTAAGGGAAGGAACGGCACGGCAAGGGGAAACAAGGCTAAGGCACGACAACGCAAGCTAGGCAATGCACGGCAAGGCAAGGAAAGGGTAACGCAAGGCAAGGCACGGTGAGGCAAGGCAAGGCTAATGCACAACAACGCACGGCTAGGCAATGCACGGCAAGGCAAGGAAAGGGTAACGCAAGGGAAGTCACGGTCAGGCGAGGCAAGGCTAAGGCACGACAACGCAAGGCTAGGCAATGCAGGGAAGGCAAGCAAAGAGTAACGGAAGGCAAGGAAGGCAAGGGAAAGCAAGGCTAGGCAAGGTTAACGGAAGATACGGCTCGGCAAGGGGAAACAAGGCTAAGGCACGGCAACGCACGGCTAGGCAATGCACGGCAAGGCAAGTTAAGGGTAACGCAAGGCAAGGCACTGTCAGGCGAGCCAAGGTTAAGGCACGACAACGCAAGGCTAGGCAATGAACGGAAGGTAAGCAAAGAGGAACGGAAGGCAAGGAAAGCAAGGGAAAGCAAGGCAAGGTAAGGGTAAGGGAAGGAACGGCACGGCAAGGGGAAACAAGGCTAAGGCACGACAACGCAGGACTAGGCAATGATCGGCAAGGCAAGGAAGGGGTAACCTAAGGCAAGGCACGGTCAGGAAATGCAAGGCTAATGCACGACAACGGAATGCTAGGCAATGCACGGCAAGGCAAGGAAAGAGTAACGGAAGTAAGGAATGCAAGGGAAAGAAAGGCAAGGCAAGAGTAACGGAAGGAACGGCACGGCAAGGGGAAACAAGGGAAAGGTACGACAACGCAAGGCTAGGCAAAGCACGGCAAGTCAAGGAAAGGGTAACGCAAGGCAAGGCACGGTGAGGCAAGGCATGGCTAATACACGACAACGCACGGCTAGGCATAGCACGGCAAGGGAAGGAGAGGGTAACGCAAGGCAAGGCACGGTCAGGCGAGGCAAGGCTAAGGCACGACAACGAAAGGTAGGCAATGCACGGAAGGCAAGCAAAGAGTAACGGAAGGCAAGGAATGCAAGGCAAAGCAAGGTAACGCAAGCAAGGCTATGGCAAGGTCAAAAAAGGCTACGGCACGACAACGCAAGGATACGCAACGCACAGAAGGCAAGCAAAGAGTAACGGAAGGCAAGGAAGGCAAGGCAAAGCAAGGCAACGCAAGCAAGGCTATGGCAAGGTCAAAAAAGGCTACGGCACGACAACGCAAGGCTACGCAATGTACGGCAAGGCAACGAAAGGGTAACGTAAGGCAAGGCACGGTGAGGCAAGGCAAGGCTAATGCACAACAACTCACGTCTAGGCAATGCACGGCAAGGCAAGGAAAGGGTAACGCAAGGGAAGTCACGGTCAGGAGAGGCAAGGCTAAGGCACGACAACGCAAGGCTAAGCAATGCAGGGAAGGCAAGCAAAGAGTAACGGAAGGCAAGGAAGGCAAGGGAAAGCAAGGCAAGGCAAGGGTAAAGGAAGGAACGGCACGGCAAGGGGAAACAAGGCTAAGGCACGGCAACGCACGGCTAGGCAATGCACGGCCAGGCAAGGATAGGGTAACGCAAGGCAAGGCCCGGTCAGGCGAGGCAAGGCTAAGGCACGACAACTCAAGGCTAGGCAATGCACGGAAGGTAAGCAAAGAGTAACGGAAGGCAAGGAAGGCAAGTGAAAGCAAGGCAAGTTAAGGGTAAGGGAAGGAACGGCACCGCAAGGGGAAACAAGGCTAAGGCACGACAACGCAAGCTAGGCAATGCACGGCAAGGCAAGGAAAGGGTAACGCAAGGCAAGGCACGATCAGGCTAGGCAAGGCTAATGCACGACAACACAAGGCTAGGCAGTGAACGGCTAGGCAAGGAAAGAGTAACGGAGGGAAAGGAAGGCAAGGGAAAGCAAGGCAAGGCAAGTGTAACAAAAGGCACGGCACGGCAAGGGGAAACAAGGCTAAGGCACGACAACGCAAGCTAGGCAATGCTCGGCAAGGCAAGGAAAGGGTAACGCAAGGCAAGGCACGGTCAGTCGAGGCAAGGCTAATGCACGACAACGCAAGGATTGGCAGTGCACGGCTAGGCAAGGAAAGAGTAACAGAAGGAAAGGAAGGCAAGGCAAAGCAATGCAAGGCAAGTGAAACAAAAGGCACGGCACTGCAAGGGGAAACAAGGGTAAGGCACGACAATGCATGCTAGGCAATGCACGGCAAGGCAAGGAAAGGGTAACGCAAGGCAAGGCACGGTGAGGCAAGGCAAGGCTAATGCACAACAACGCATGGCTAGGCAATGCACGGCAAGGCAAGGAAAGGGTAACGCTAGGGAAGACACGGTTAGGCGAGGAAAGGCTAAGGCACGACAACGCAAGGCTAGGCAATGCACGGAAGGTAAGCAAAGAGTAACGGAAGGCAAAGAAAGCAAGGGAAAGCAAGGCAAGGTAAGGGTAAGGGAAGGAACGGCACCGCAAGTAGAAACAAGACTAAGGCACGGCAACGCAGGGCTAGGCAATGCACGGCAAGGCAAGGAAAGGGTAACGCAAGGCAAGGCACGGTCAGGCAAGGCAAGGGTAATGCACGACAACGCAAGGCTAGGCAATGCACGGCAAGGCAAGGAAAGAGTAACGGAAGGCAAGGAATGCAAGGGAAAGCAAGGCAAGGTAAGGGTAAGGGAAGGAACGGCACGGCAAGGGGAAGCAAGGCTAAGGCACGACAACGCAAGGCTAGGCAATGCAGGGCAAGGCAAGGAAATGGTAACGCAAGGCAAGGCACGGTTTGGGGAGGCAAGGCTAATGCACGACAACGCAAGGCTAGGCAATGCACGGAAGGCAAGCAAAGAGTAACGGAAGGCAAGGAAGGCAAGGGAAAGCAAGGCAACGCAAGCAAGGCTATGGCAAGGTGAAAAAAGGCTAAGACACGACAACGCAAGGCTAGGCAATGCACGGAAGGCAAGCAAAGAGTAACGGAAGGGAAGGAAGGCAAGGGAAAGCAAGGCAAGGCAAGGGTAACGGAAGGAACGGCACGGCTAGGGGAAACAAGGCTAAGGCACGGCAACGCACGGCTAGGCAATGCACGGAAGGCAAGCAAAGAGTAACGGAAGGCAAGGAATGCAAGGCAAAGGAAGGCAACGCAAGCAAGGCTATGGCAAGGTGAAAAAAGGCTAAGGCACGACAACGCAAGGCTAGGCAATGCACGGAAGGCAAACAAAGAGTAACGGAATGGAAGGAAGGCAAGGCAAAGCAAGGCAAAGCAAGCAAGCTATGGCAAGGTGAAACAAGGCTAAGGCACCACAACGCAACGCGAGGCAATGCACGGCCAGCCAAGGAAAAGGTAACGCAAGGAAAGGCACTGTCAGGCGAGGCAAGGCTAAGGCACGACAACGCAAGGCTAGGCAATGCACGGAAGGAACGCAAAGAGTAACGGAAGGCAAGGAAAGCAAGGGAAAGCAAGGCAAGGCAAGGATAACGGAAGGAACGGCACGGCAAGGGGAAACAAGGCTAAGGCACGACAACACAGGGCTAGGCAATGCAGGGCAAGGCAAGGAAAGGGTAACGCAAGGCAAGGCACGGTTTGGGGAGGCAAGGCTAATGCAAGGCAACGCAAGGCTAGGCAATGCACGGAAGGTAAGCAAAGAGTAACGGAAGGCAAGGAATGCAAGGCAAAGCAAGGCAACGCAAGCAAGGCTATGGCAAGGTGAAAAAAGGCTAAGGCACGACCACGCAAGGCTAGACAATGCACGGAAGGCAAGCAAAGAGTAACGGAAGGCAAGGAAGGCAAGGCAAAGCAAGGCAACGCAAGCAAGGCTATGGCAAGGTGAAAAAAGGCTAAGACACGACAACGCAAGGCTAGGCAATGCACGGAAGGCAAGCAAACAGTAACGGAAGGCAAGGAAGGCAAGGGAAAGCAAGGCAAGGCAAGGGTAACGGAAGGAACGGCACGGCAAGGGGAAACAAAGCTATGGCACGACAATGCAGGGCTAGGCAATGCACGGCAAGGCAAGGAAAGGGTAACGCAAGGCAAGGCACGGTGAGGGAAGACAAGGCAAATGCACGACAACGCACGGCTAGGCAATGCACGGCAAGGCAAGGAAAGGGTACCGCAAGGCAAGGCACGGTCAGGCGAGGAAAGGCTAAGGAACGACAACGCAAGGCTAGGCAATGCACGGAAGGAAAGCAAAGAGTAACGGAAGGCAAGGAATGCAAGGCAAAGCAAGGCAACGCAAGCAACGCTCTGGCAAGGTGAAAAAAGGCTAAGGAACGACAACGCAAGGCTAGGCAATGCACGGAAGGCAAGCAAAGAGTAACGGAATGGAAGGCAGGCCAGGCAAAGCAAGGCAAAGCAAACAAGGCTATGGCAAGGTGAAACAAGGCTAAGGCACCACAACGCACTTCTAGGCAATGCACGGCCACCCAAGGAAAAGGTAACGCAAGGCAAGGCACTGTGAGGCAAGGCAAGGCTAATGCACGACAGCGCAAGGCTAGGCAATGCACGGAAGGCAAGCAAAGAGTAACGGAAACCAAGGAAGTCAAGGGAAAGCAAGGCAAGGCAAGGGTAACGGAAGGAACGGCACGGCAAGGGGAAACAAGGCTAAGGCACGACAACGCACGGCTAGGCAATGCACGGCAAGGAAAGGAAAGGGTAACGCCAGGCAAGGCACGGTCAGGCAAGGCAAGGCTAATGCACGACAAGGCACGGCTAGGCAGTGCACGGCAAGGCAAGGAAAGGGTAACGCAAGGCAAGGCACTGTCAGGCGAGGCAAGGCTAAGGCACGACAACGCAAGGCTAGGCAATGCACGGAAGCAAAGCAAAGAGTAACGGAAGGCAAGGTAAGCAAGGGAAAGCAAGGCAAGGCAAGGGTAACGGAAGGAACGGCACGGCAAGGGGAAACAAGGCTAAGGCACGACAACACAGGGCTAGGCAATGCAGGGCAAGGCAAGGAAAGGGTAACGCAAGGCAAGGCACGGTTTGGGGAGGCAAGGCTAATGCACGACAACGCAAGGCTAGGCAATGCACGGAAGGCAAGCAAAGAGTAACGGAAGGCAAGGAATGCAAGGCAAAGCAAGGCAACGCAAGCAAGTCTATGGCAAGGTGAAAAAAGGCTAAGGCACGACCACGCAAGGCTAGGCAATGCACGGAAGGCAAGCAAAGAGTAACGGAAGGCAAGGAAGGCAAGGCAGAGCAAGGCAACGCAAGCAAGGGTATGGCAAGGGGAAAAAAGGCTAAGACACGACAACGCAAGGCTAGGCAATGCACGGAAGGCAAGCAAAGAGTAACGGAAGGCAAGGAAGGCAAGGGAAAGCAAGGCAAGGCAAGGGTAACGGAAGGAACGGCACGGCAAGGGGAAACAAGGCTAAGGCACGGCAACGCACGGCAAGGCAATGCACGGCAAGGCAAGGAAAGGGTAACGCAAGGCAAGGCACGGTGAGGCAAGGCAAGGCTGATCCACGACAACGCACGGCTAGGCAATGCACGGCAAGGCAAGGAAAGGGTAACGCAAGGCAAGGCACGGTCAGGCGAGGCTAGGGTAATGCACGACAGCGCAAGGCTACGCAGTGCACGGCTAGGCAAGGAAAGAGTAAGGGAAGGAAAGGAAGGCAAGGCAAAGCAAGGCAAGGCAAGTGTAACAAAAGGCACGGCACGGCAAGGGGAAACAAGGCTAAGGCACGGCAATGCAAGGCTAAGCAATGCACGGCCAGGCAAGGAAAGGGTAACGCAAGGCAAGGCACTGTCAGGCGAGGCAAGGCTAAGGCACGACAAGGCAAGGCTAGGCAGTGCACGGCAAGGCAAGGAAAGGGTAACGCAAGGCAAGGCACTGTCAGGCGAGGCAAGGCTAAGGCACGACAACGCAAGGCTAGGCAATGCACGGAAGGAAAGTAAAGAGTAACGGAAGGCAAGGAAAGCACGGGAAAGCAAGGCAAGGTAAGGGTAACGCAAGGCAAGGCACGGTGAGGCAAGGCAAGGCTGATGCACGACAACGCACGGCTAGGCAATTCACGGCAAGGCAAGGAAAGGGTAACGCAAGGCAAGGCACTGTCAGTCGAGGCAAAGCTAATGCACGACATCGCAAGGCTAGGCAGTGCACGGCTAGGCAAGGAAAGAGTAACGGAAGGAAAGGAAGGCAAGGCAAAGCATGGCAAGGCAAGTGTAACAACAGGCACGGCACGGCAAGGGGAAACAAGGCTAAGGCACGACAACGCAAGGCTAGGCAATGCACGGAAGGCAAGCAAAGAGTAACGGAAGGCAAGGAAAGCAAGAGAAAGCAAGGCAAGGCAAGGGTAACGGAAGGAACGGCACGGCAACGGGAAACAAGGCTAAGGCACGACAACGCACGGCTAGGCAATGCACGGCAAGGCAAGGAAAGGGTAACGCCAGGCAAGGCACGGTCAGACAAGGCAAGGCTAATGTACGACAAGGCAAGGCTAGGCAGTGCACGGCAAGGCAAGGAAAGGGTAACGCAAGGCAAGGCACTGTCAGGCGAGGCAAGGCTAAGGCACGACAACGCAAGGCTAGGCAATGCACGGAAGGAAAGCAAAGAGTAACGGAAGGCAAGGAAAGCAAGGGAAAGCAAGGCAAGGCAAGGGTAACGGAAGGAACGGCACGGCAAGGGGAAACAAGGCTAAGGCACGACAACACAGGGCTAGGCAATGCAGGGCAAGGCAAGGAAAGGGTAACGCAAGGCAAGGCACGGTTTGGGGAGGCAAGGCTAATGCACGACAACGCAAGGCTAGGCAATGGACGGAAGGCAAGCAAAGAGTAATGGAAGGCAAGGAATGCAAGGCAAAGCAAGGCAACGCAAGCAAAGCTATGGCAAGGCGAAAAAAGGCTAAGGCACGACAACGCAAGGCTAGGCAATGCACGGAAGGCAAGCAAAGAGTAACGGAAGGCATGGAAGGCAAGGGAAAGCAAGGCAAGGCAAGGGTAACGGAAGGAACGGCACGGCAAGGGGAAACAAGGCTAAGGCACGGCAACGCACGGCTAGGCAATGCACGGCAAGGCAAGGAAAGGGTAACGCAAGGGAAGGCACGGTGAGGCAAGGCAAGGCTGATGCACGACAACGCACGGCTAGGCAATGCACGGCAAGGCAAGGAAAGGGTAACGCAAGGCAAGGCACGGTCAGGCGAGGCAAGGGTAATGCACGACAACGCAAGGCTACGCAGTGCACGGTTAGGCAAGGAAAGAGTAACGGAAGGAAAGGAAGGCAAGGCAAAGCAAGGCAAGGCAAGTGTAACAAAAGGCACGGCACGGCAAGGGGAAACAAGGCTAAGGCACGACAACGCAAGGCTAGGCAATGCACGGCCAGGCAAGGAAAGGGTAATGCAAGGCAAGGCACGGTTAGGCGAGGTAAGGCTAAGGCACGACAACGCAAGGCTAGGCAATGCACGGAAGGCAAGCAAAGAGTAACGGAAGGCAAGGAATGCAAGGCAAAGCAAGGCAACGCAAGCAAGTCTATGGCAAGGTGAAAAAAGGCTAAGGCACGACAACGCAAGGCTAGGCAATGCACGGAAGGCAAACAAAGAGTAACGGAATGGAAGGAAGGCAAGGCAAAGCAAGGCAAAGCAAGCAAGGCTATGGCAAGGTGAAACAAGGCTAAGGCACCACAACGCAACGCGAGGCAATGCACGGCCAGCCAAGGAAAAGGTAACGCAAGGAAAGGCACTGTCCGGCGAGGCAAGGCTAAGGAACGACAACGCAAGGCTAGGCAATGCACGGAAGGAAAGCAAAGAGTAAAGGAAGGCAAGGAAGGCAAGGCAAAGCAAGGCAACGCAAGCAAGGCTATGGCAAGGTGACAAAAGGCTAAGACACGACAACGCAAGGCTAGGCAATGCACGGAAGGCAAGCAAAGAGTAACGGAAGGCAAGGAAGGCAAGGGAAAGCAAGGCAAGGCAAGGGTAACGGAAGGAACGGCAGGCAAGGGGAAACAAGGCTAAGGCACGGCAACGCACGGCTAGGCAATGCACGGAAGGAAAGCAAAGAGTAACGGAAGGGAAGGAAGGCTAGGGAAAGAAGGGGAAGGCAAGGGTAACGGAAGGAACGGCACGGTAAGGGCAAACAACACTAAGGCACGACAACACAGGGCTAGGCAATGCAGGGCAAGGCAAGGAAATGGTAACGCAAGGCAAGGCACGGTTTGGGGAGGCAAGGCTAATGCACGACAACGCAAGGCTAGGCAGTGCACGGCTAGGCAAGGAAAGAGTAACGGAAGGAAAGGAAGGCAAGGCAAAGCAAGGCAAGGCAAGTGTAACAAAAGGCTAAGGCACGACAACGCAAGGCTAGGCAATGCACGGCAAGGCAAGGAAAGGGTAACGCAAGGCAAGGCACTGTCAGGCGAGGCAAGGCTAAGGCACGACAACGCAAGGCTAGGCAATGCACGGAAGGAAAGCAAAGAGTAACGGAAGGCAAGGAAGGCTAGGGAAAGAAGGGGAAGGCAAGGGTAACGGAAGGAACGGCACGGTAAGGGCAAACAACACTAAGGCACGACAACACAGGGCTAGGCAATGCAGGGCAAGGCAAGGAAATGGTAACGCAAGGCAAGGCACGGTTTGGGGAGGCAAGGCTAATGCACGACAACGCAAGGCTAGGCAGTGCACGGCTAGGCAAGGAAAGAGTAACGGAAGGAAAGGAAGGGAAGGCAAAGCACGGCAAGGCAAGTGTAACAAAAGGCAAGGCACGGCAAGGGGAAACAAGGCTAAGGAACGGCAACGCACGGCTAGGCAATGCACGGCAAGGCAAGGAAAGGGTACCGCAACGCAAGGCATGGTTTGGGGAGGCAAGGCTAATGCACGACAATGCAAGGCTAGGCAATGCACGGAAGGCAAGCAAAGAGTAACGGAAGGCAAGGAAGGCAAGGCAAAGCAAGGCAACGCAAGCAAGGCTATGGCAAGGTGAAAAAAGGCTAAGACACGACAACGCAAGGCTAGGCAATGCACGGAAGGCAAGCAAAGAGTAACGGAAGGGAAGGAAAGCAAGGGAAAGCAAGGCAAGGCAAGGGTAACGGAAGGAACGGCACGGTAAGGGGAAACAAAGCTAAGGCACGACAATGCAGGGCTAGGCAATGCACGGCAAGGCAAGGAAAGGGTAACGCAAGGCAAGGCACGGTGAGGCAAGACAAGGCAAATGCACGACAACGCACGGCTAGGCAATGCACGGCAAGGCAAGGAAAGGGTACCGCAAAGCAAGGCACGGTCAGGCGTGGCAAGGCTAAGGAACGACAAGGCAAGGCTAGGTAATGCACGGAAGGCAAGCAAAGAGTAACGGAAGGCAAGGAATGCAAGGGAAAGCAAGGCAAGGCAATGGTAACGGAAGGAACGGCACGGCAAGGGGAAACAAGGCTAAGGCACGACAACGAACGGCTAGGCAATGCACTGCAAGGCAAGGAAAGGGTAACGCAAGGCAAGGCACGGTGAGGGAAGGCAAGGCTGATGCACGACTACGCACAGCTAGGCAATTCACGGCAAGGCAAGGAAAGGGTAACGCAAGGCAAGGCACGGTCAGGCGAGGCAAGGCTAAGGCACGACTACGCAAGGCTAGGCAATGCACGGAAGGCAAGCAAAGACTAACGGAAGGCAAGGAATGCAAGGGAAAGCAGGGGAAGGCAAGGGTAACGAAAGGAACGGCACGGTAAGGGGAAACAAGGCTAAGGCACGACAACACAGGGCTAGGCAATGCAGGGCAAGGCAAGGTAAGGGTAACGCAAGGCAAGGCACGGTCAGGCGAGGCCAGGCTAAGGCACGACAACGCAAGTCTAGGCAATGCACGGAAGGCAAGCAAAGAGTAACGGAACGCAAGGAAGGCAAGGGAAAGCAAGGCAAGGCAAGGTTAACGGAAGGAACGGCACGGCAAGGGGAAACAAGGCTAAGGCACGGTAACGCACGGCTAGGCAATGCAGGGCAAGGCAAGGAAATGGTAACGCAAGGCAAGGCACGGTTTGGGGAGGCAAGGCTAATGCACGACAATGCAAGGCTAGGCAGTGCACGGCTAGGCAAGGAAAGAGTAACGAAAGGAAAGGAAGGCAAGGCAAAGCAAGGCAAGGCAAGTGTAACAAAAGGCAAGGCACGGCAAGGGGAAACAAGGCTAAGGAACGGCAACGCACGGCTAGGCAATGCACGGCCAGGCAAGGAAAGGGTAACGCACGGCAAGGCACGGTAAGGCAAGACAAGGCTAATGCACGACAACGCACGGCTAGGCAATGCACGGCAAGGCAAGGAAAGGGTAACGCAAGGCAAGGCACGGTCAGGCGAGGCAAGGCTAATGAACGACAACGCAAGGCTAGGCAATGCACGGAAGGCAAGCAAAGAGTAACGGAAGGCATGGAAGGCAAGGGAAACCAAGGCAAGGCAAGGGTAACGGAAGGAACGGCTCGGCAAGGGGAAACAAGGCTAAGGCACGGCAACGCAGGGCTAGGCAATGCACGGGAAGGCAAGGAAAGGGTAACGCAAGGCAAGGCACTGTCAGGCGAGGCAAAGCTAATGCACGACATCGCAAGGCTAGGCAGTGCACGGCTAGGCAAGGAAAGAGTAACGGAAGGAAAGGAAGGCAAGGCAAAGTATGGCAAGGCAAGTGTAACAAAAGGCAAGGCAGGGCAAGGGGAAACAAGGCTAAGGAAGGGCAACGCACGCCTAGGCAATGCACGGCCAGGCAAGGAAAGGGTAACGCACGGCAAGGCACGGTATGGCAAGACAAGGCTAATGCACGACAACGCACGGCTAGGCAATGCACGGGAAGGCAAGGAAAGGGTAACGCAAGGCAAGGCACTGTCAGGCGAGGCAAGGCTAAGGCACGACAACGCAAGGCTAGGCAATGCACGGAAGGAAAGCAAAGAGTAACGGAAGGCAAGGAAAGCAAGGGAAAGCAAGGCAAGGTAAGGGTAACGCAAGGCAAGGCACGGTGAGGCAAGGGAAGGCTGATGCACGACAACGCAAGGCTAGGCAATTCACGGCAAGGCAAGGAAAGTTTAACGCAAGGCAAGGCACGATCAGGCGAGGCAAGGCTAAGGCACGACAACGCAAGGCTAGGCAATGCACGGAAGGCAAGCAAAGAGTAACGGAAGGCAAGGAAGGCTAGGAAAAGAAGGGGAAGGAAAGGGTAACGGAAGGAACGGCACGGTAAGGGTAAACAAGACTAAGGCACGACAACACAGGGCTAGGCAATGCAGGGCAAGGCAAGGAAATGGTAACGCAAGGCAAGGCACGGTTTGGGGAGGCAAGGCTAATGCACGACAACGCACGGCTAGGCAATGCAAGGCAAGGCAAGGAAAGGGTAACGCAAGGCAAGGCCCGGTCATGAGAGGCAAGGCTAATGCACGACAACGCAAGGCTTGGCAATGCACGGAAGGCAAGCAAAGAGTAACGGAAGGCAAGTTAGGCAAGGGAAACCAAGGCAAGGCAAGGGTAACGGAAGGAACGGCTCGGCAAGGGGAAACAAGGCTAAGGCACGGCAACGCAGGGCTAGGCAATGCACGGCAAGGCAAGGAAAGTGTAACGCAAGGCAAGGCAGTGTCAGGCGAGGCAAAGCTAATGCACGACATCGCAAGGCTAGGCAGTGCACGGCTAGGCAAGGAAAGAGTAACGGAAGGAAAGGAAGACAAGGCAAAGCATGGCAAGGCAAGTGTAACAACAGGCACGGCACGGCAACGGGAAACAAGGCTAAGGCACGACAACGCAAGGCTAGGCAATGCACGGAAGGCAAGCTAAGAGTAACGGAAGGCAAGGAATGCAAAGGAAAGCAGGGGAAGGCAAGGGTACCGAAAGGAACGGCACGGTAAGGGGAAACAAGGCTAAGGCACGACAACACAGGGCTAGGTAATGCAGGGCAAGGCAAGGAAAGGGTAACGCAAGGCAAGGCACGGTTTCGGGAGGCAAGGCTAATGCACGAAAACGCAAGGCTAGGCAATTCACGGAAGGCAAGCAAAGAGTAACGGAAGGCAAGGAAGGCAAGGGAAAGAAAGGCAAGGCAAGAGTAACGGAAGGAACGGCACGGCAAGGGGAAACAAGGCTAAGGCACGGCAAGGCACGGCTAGGCAATGCACGGCAAGGCAAGGAAAGGGTAACGCAAGGCAAGGCACGGTAAGGCAAGGCGAGGCTAATGCACGACAACGCACGGCTAGGCAATGCGCGGAAGGCAAGCAAAGAGTAACGGAAGGCAAGTAATTAAAGGCAAAGCAAGGCAACGCAAGCAAGTCTATGGCAAGGTGAAAAAAGGCTAAGGAACGACAACTCAAGGCTAGGCAATGCACGGAAGGCAAGCAAAGAGTAACGGAATGCAAGGAAGGCAAGGCAAAGCAAGGCAAAGCAAGCAAGGCTATGGCAAGGTGAAACAAGGCTAAGGCACCACAACGCACGGCTAGGCAATGCACGGCCAGCCAAGGAAAAGGTAACGCAAGGCAAGGCACTGTGAGGCAAGGCAAGGCTAAGGCACGACAGCGCAAGGCTAGGCAATGCACGGAAGGCAAGCAAAGAGTAACGGAAACCAAGGAAGGCAAGGGAAAGCAAGGCAAGGCAAGGGTAACGGAAGGAATGGCACCGCAAGTGGAAACAAGGCTAAGGCACGACAACGTACGGCTAGGCAATGCACGGCAAGGCAAGGAAAGGGTAACGCAAGGCAAGGCACTGTCAGTCGAGGCAAAGCTAATGCACGACATCGCAAGGCTAGGCAGTGCACGGCTAGGCAAGGAAAGAGTAACGGAAGGAAAGGAAGGCAAGGCAAAGCATGGCAAGGCAAGTGTAAAAACAGGCACGGCACGGCAAGGGGAAACAAGGCTAAGGCACGACAACGCAAGGCTAGGCAATGCACGGAAGGCAAGCAAAGAGTAACGGAAACCAAGGAAGGCAAGGGAAAGCAAGGCAAGGCAAGGGTAACGGAAGGAACGGCACGGCAAGGGGAAACAAGGCTAAGGCACGACAACACAGGGCTAGGCAATGCAGGGCAAGGCAAGGAAAGGGTAACGCAAGGTAAGGCACGGTTTGGGGAGGCAAGGCTAATGCACGACAACGCAAGGCTAGGCAATGCACGGAAGGCAAGCAAAGAGTAACGGAAGGCAAGGAATGCAAGGCAAAGCAAGGCAACGCAAGCAAGGCTATGGCAAGGTGAAAAAAGGCTAAGGCACGACCACGCAAGGCTAGGCAATGCACGGAAGGCAAGCAAAGAGTAACGGAAGGCAAGGAAGGCAAGGCAAAGCAAGGCAACGCAAGCAAGGCTATGGCACGGTGAAAAAAGGCTAAGGCACGACAACGCAAGGCTAGGCAATGCAAGGAAGGCAAGCAAAGAGTAACGGGAGGCAAGGAAGGCAAGGGAAAGCAAGGCAAGGCAAGGGTAACGGAAGGAACGGCACGGCAAGGGGAAACAAGGCTAAGGCACTGCAAGGCACGGCTAGGCAATGCACGGCAAGGCAAGGAAAGGGTAACGCAAGGCAAGGCACGGTGAGGCAAGGCAAGGCTGATGCACGACAACGCACGGCAAGGCAATGCAAGGCAAGGCAAGGAAAGGGACACGCAAGGCAAGGCAGGGTCAGGCGAGGCAAGGCTAAGGCATGACAACGCAAGGCTAGGCAATGCACGAAAGGCAAGCAAACAGTAACGGAAGGCAAGGAAGGCAAGGGAAAGCAGGGAAAGGCAAGGGTAACGGAAGGAACGGCACGGTAAGGGGAAACAAGGCTAAGGCAGGACAACGCAGGGCTAGGCAATGCACGGCAAGGCAAGGAAAAGGTAAGGAAAGGCAAGGCACGGTCAGGCGAGGCAAGGGTAATGCACGACAACGCAAGTGTACGCAGTGCACGGCTAGGCAAGGAACGAGTAACGGAAGGAAAGGAAGGCAAGGCAAAGCAAGGCAAGGCAAGTGTAACAAAAGGCACGGCACGGCAAGGGGAAACAAGGCTAAGGCACGGCAACGCAAGGCTAAGCAATGCACGGCCAGGCAAGGAAAGGGTAACGCAAGGCAAGGCACGGTAAGGCAAGGCGAGGCTAATGCACGACAACGCAAGGCTAGGCAATGCACGGAAGGCAAGCAAAGAGTAACGGAAGGCAAGTAATGCAAGGCAAAGCAAGGCAACGCAAGCAAGGCTATGGCAAGGTGAAAAAAGGCTAAGGCACGACAACGCAAGGCTAGGCAATGCACGGAAGGCAAGCAAAGAGTAACGGAATGGAAGGAAGGCAAGGCAAAGCAAGGCAAAGCAAGCAAGGCTATGGCAAGGTGAAACAAGGCTAAGGCACCACAACCCACGGCTAGGCAATGCACGGCCAGCCAAGGAAAAGGTAACGCAAGGCAAGGCACTGTGAGGCACGGCAAGGCTAATGCACGACAGCGCAAGGCTAGGCAATGCACGGAAGGCAAGCAAAGAGTAAGGGAAACCAAGGAAGGCAAGGGAAAGCAAGGCAAGGCAAAGGTAACGGAAGGAACGGCACGGCAAGTGGAAACAAGGCTAAGGCACGACAACGCACGGCTAGGCAATGCACGGCAAGGCAAGGAAAGGGTAACGCAAGGCAAGGCACGGTTTGGGGAGGCAAGGCTAATGCACGACAACGCAAGGCTAGGCAATGCACGGAATGCAAGCAAAGAGTAACGGAAGGCAAGGAATGCAAGGCAAAGCAAGGCAACGCAAGCAAGTCTATGGCAAGGTGAAAAAAAGGCTAAGGCACGACCACGCAAGTCTAGGCAATGCACGGAAGGCAAGCAAAGAGTAACGGAAGGGAAGGAAGGCAAGGCCAAGCAAGGCAACGCAAGCAAGGCTATGCCAAGGTGAAAAAAGGCTAAGGCACGACCACGCAAGGCTAGGGAATGCACGGAAGGCAAGCAAAGAGTAACGGAAGGCAAGGAAGGCAAGGCAAAGCAAGGCAAGGCAAGTGTAACAAAAGGCACGGCACGGCAAGGGGAAAGAAGACTAAGGCACGGCAACGCAAGGCTAAGCAATGCACGGCCAGGCAAGGAAAGGGTAACGCAAGGCAAGGCACTGTCAGGCGAGGCAAGGCTAAGGCACGACAAGGCAAGGCTAGGCAGTGCACGGCAAGGCAAGGAAAGGGTAACGCAAGGCAAGGCACTGTCAGGCGAGGCAAGGCTAAGGCACGACAACGCAAGGCTAGGCAATGCACGGAAGGAAAGCAAAGAGTAACGGAAGGCAAGGAAAGCAAGGGAAAGCAAGGCAAGGTAAGGGTAACGCAAGGCAATTCACGGTGAGGCAAGGGAAGGCTGATGCACGACAACGCAAGGCTAGGCAATTCACGGCAAGGCAAGGAAAGGGTAACGCAAGGCAAGGCACGATCAGGCGAGGCAAGGCTAATGCACGACAACGCACGGCTAGGCAATGCACGGCAAGGCAAGGAAAGGGTAACGCAAGGCAAGGCCCGGTCATGAGAGGCAAGGCTAATGCACGACAACGCAAGGCTTCGCAATGCACGGAAGGCAAGCAAAGAGTAACGGAAGGCAAGTAAGGCAAGGGAAACCAAGGCAAGGCAAGGGTAACGGAAGGAACGGCTCGGCAAGGGGAAACAAGGCTAAGGCACGGCAACGCAGGGCTAGGCAATGCACGGCAAGGCAAGGAAAGTGTAACGCAAGGCAAGGCAGTGTCAGGCGAGGCAAAGCTAATGCAGGACATCGCAAGGCTAGGCAGTGCACGGCTAGGCAAGGAAAGAGTAACGGAAGGAAAGGAAGACAAGGCAAAGCATGGCAAGGCAAGTGTAACAACAGGCACGGCACGGCAAGGGGAAACAAGGCTAAGGCACGACAACGCAAGGCTAGGCAATGCACGGAAGGCAAGCAAAGAGTAACGGAAGGCAAGGAATGCAAAGGAAAGCAGGGGAAGGAAAGGGTACCGAAAGGAACGGCACGGTAAGGGGAAACAAGGCTAAGGCACGACAACACAGGGCTAGGTAATGCAGGGCAAGGCAAGGAAAGGGTAACGCAAGGCACGGTTTCGGGAGGCAAGGCTAATGCACGAAAACCCAAGGCTAGGCAATTCACGGAAGGCAAGCAAAGAGTAACGGAAGGCAAGGAAGGCAAGGGAAAGCAAGGCAAGGCAAGGGTAACGGAAGGAACGGCACGGCAAGGGGAAACAAGGCTAAGGCACGGCAAGGCACGGCTAGGCAATGCACGGCAAGGCAAGGAAAGTGTAACGCAAGGCAAGGCACGGTAAGGCAAGGCGAGGCTAATGCACGACAACGCACAGCTAGGCAATGCACGGCAAGGCAAGGAATGGGTAACGCAAGGCAAGGCACGGTTAGATGAGGCAAAGCTAAGGCACGACAACGCAAGGCTAGGCAATGCACGGAAGGCAAGCAAAGAGTAACGGAAGGCAAGTAATTAAAGGCAAAGCAAGGCAACGCAAGCAAGGCTATGGCAAGGTGAAAAAAGGCTAAGGCACGACAACGCAAGGCTAGGCAATGCACGGAAGGCAAGCAAAGAGTAACGGAATGGAAGGAAGGCAAGGCAAAGCAAGGCAAAGCAAGCAAGGCTATGGCAAGGTGAAACAAGGCTAAGGCACCACAACGCACGGCTAGGCAATGCACGGCCAGGCAAGGAAAAGGTAACGCAAGGCAAGGCACTGTGAGGCAAGGCAAGGCTAAGGCACGACAGCGCAAGGCTAGGCAATGCACGGAAGGCAAGCAAAGAGTAACGGAAACCAAGGAAGGCAAGGGAAAGCAAGGCAAGTCAAGGGTAACGGAAGGAATGGCACGGCAAGTGGAAACAAGGCTAAGGCACGACAACGTACGGCTAGGCAATGCACGGCAAGGCAAGGAAAGGGTAACGCAAGGCAAGGCACGGTTTGGGGAGGCAAGGCTAATGCACGACAACGCAAGGCTAGGCAATGCACGGAAGGCAAGCAAAGAGTAACGGAAGGCAAGGAATGCAAGGCAAAGCAAGGCAACGCAAGCAAGGCTATGGCAAGGTGAAAAAAGGCTAAGACACGACAACGCAAGGCTAGGCAATGCACGGAAGGCAAGCAAAGAGTAACGGAAGGCAAGGAAGGGAAGGGAAAGCAAGGCAAGGCCAGGGTAACGGAAGGAACGGCACGGCAAGGGGAAACAAGGCTAAGGCACGGCAACGCACGGCTAGGCAATGCACGGCAAGGCAAGGAAAGGGTAACGCAAGGCAAGGCACGGTGAGGCAAGGCAAGGCTGATGCACGACAACGCACGGCTAGGCAATGCACGGCAAGGCAAGGAAAGGGTAACGCAAGGCAAGGCACGGTCAGGCGAGGCAAGGGTAATGCACGACAACGCAAGGCTACGCAGTGCACGGCTAGGCAAGGAAAGAGTAACGGAAGGAAAGGAAGGCAAGGCAAAGCAAGGCAAGGCAAGTGTAACAAAAGGCACGGAACGGCAAGGGGAAACAAGGCTAAGGCACGGCAACGCAAGGCTAAGCAATGCACGGCCAGGCAAGGAAAGGGTAACGCAAGGCAAGGCACTGTCAGGCGAGGCAAGGCTAAGGCACGACAAGGGAAGGCTAGGCAGTGCACGGCAAGGCAAGGAAAGGGTAACGCAAGGCAAGGCACTGCCAGGAGAGGCAAGGCTAAGGCACGACAACGCAAGGCTAGGCAATGCACGGAAGGAAAGCAAAGAGTAACGGAAGGCAAGGAAAGCAAGGGAAAGCAAGGCAAGGTAAGGGTAACGCAAGGCAAGGCACGGTGAGGCAAGGGAAGGCTGATGCACGACAACGCACGGCTAGGCAATTCACGGCAAGGCAAGGAAGGGGCAACGCAAGGCACGGCACGATCAGGCGAGGCAAGGCTAAGGCACGAGAACGCAAGGCTAGGCAATGCACGGAAGGTAAGCAAAGAGTAACGGAAGGCAAGGAAGGCTAGGAAAAGAAGGGGAAGGCAAGGGTAACGGAAGGAACGGCACGGTAAGGGCAAACAAGACTAAGGCACGACAACACAGGGCTAGGCAATGCAGGGCAAGGCAAGGAAATGGTAACGCAAGGCAAGGCACGGTTTGGGGAGGCAAGGCTAATGCACGACAACGCACGGCTAGGCAATGCACGGTAAGGCAAGGAAAGGGTAACGCAAGGCAAGGCCCGGTCATGCGAGGCAAGGCTAATGCACGACAACGCAAGGCTTGGCAATGCACGGAAGGCAAGCAAAGAGTAACGGAAGGCAAGTAAGGCAAGGGAAACCAAGGCAAGGCAAGGGTAACGGAAGGAACGGCTCGGCAAGGGGAAACAAGGCTAAGGCATGGCAACGCAGGGCTAGGCAATGCACGGCAAGTCAAGGACAGTGTAACGCAAGGCAAGGCAGTGTCAGGCGAGGCAAAGCTAATGCACGACATCGCAAGGCTAGGCAGTGCACGGCTAGTCAAGGAAAGAGTAACGGAAGGAAAGGAAGACAAGGCAAAGCATGGCAAGGCAAGTGTAACAACAGGCACGGCACGGCAAGGGGAAACAAGGCTAAGGCACGACAACGCAAGGCTAGGCAATGCACGGAAGGCAAGCAAAGAGTAAGGGAAGGCAAGGAAGGCAAGGGAAAGCAAGGCAAGGCAAGGGTAACGGAAGGAACGGCACGGCAAGGGGAAACAAGGCTAAGGCACGGCAAGGCACGTCTAGGCAATGCACGGCAAGGCAAGGAAAGTGTAACGCAAGGCAAGGCACGGTCAGGCGAGGCAAGGCTAAGGCACGACAACGCAAGGCTAGGCAATGCACGGAAGGCAAGCAAAGAGTAACGGAAGGCAAGGAATGCAAGGCAAAGCAAGGCAACGCAAGCAAGGCTATGGCAAGGTGAAAAAAGGCTAAGGCACGACCACGCAAGGCTAGGCAATGCACGGAAGGCAAGCAAAGAGTAACGGAAGGCAAGGAAGGCAAGGCCAAGCAAGGCAACGCAAGCAAGGCTATGCCAAGGTGAAAAAAGGCTAAGGCACGACCACGCAAGGCTAGGGAATGCACGGAAGGCAAGCAAAGAGGAAGGGAAGGCAAGGAAGGCAAGGCAAAGCAAGGCAAGGCAAGTGTAACAAAAGGCTGGGCACGGCAAGGGGAAATAAGGCTAAGGCACCACAACGCAAGGCTAAGCAATGCACGGCCAGGCAAGGAAAGGGTAACGCAAGGCAAGGCACTGTCAGGCGAGGCAAGGCTAAGGCACGACAAGGCAAGGCTAGGCAGTGCACGGCAAGGCAAGGAAAGGGTAACGCAAGGCAAGGCACTGTCAGGCGAGGCAAGGCTAAGGTACGACAACGCAAGGCTAGGCAACGCACGGAAGGAAAGCAAAGAGTAACGGAAGGCAAGGAAAGCAAGGGAAAGCAAGGCAAGGTAAGGGTAACGCAAGGCAAGGCACGGTGAGGCAAGGGAAGGCTGATGCACGACAACGCAAGGCTAGGCAATTCACGGCAAGGCAAGGAAAGGGTAACGCAAGGCAAGGCACGATCAGGCGAGGCAAGGCTAATGCACGGCAACGCACGGCTAGGCAAGGCACGGCAAGGCAAGGAAAGGGTAACGCAAGGCAAGGCCCGGTCATGAGAGGCAAGGCTAATGCACGACAACGCAAGGCTTGGCAATGCACGGAAGGCAAGCAAAGAGTAACGGAAGGCAAGTAAGGCAAGGGAAACCAAGGCAAGGCAAGGGTAACGGAAGGAACGGCTCGGCAAGGGGAAACAAGGCTAAGGCACGGCAACGCAGGGCTAGGCAATGCACGGCAAGGCAAGCAAAGGGTAACGCAAGGCAAGGCACGGTGAGGCTAGGCAAGGCTAATGCACGAAAACGCAAGGCTAGGCAATGCACGACAATGCAAGGAAAGCTTAAAGCAAAGGAAGGCAAGGTCAGGCGAGATAAGGCAAAGGCACGACAACGCAAGGCTAGGCAATTCAGGGAAGGCAAGCAAAGAGTAACGGAAGGTAAGCAAGGCAAGGAAAAGCAAGGAAAGGCAAGGGTAACGGAAGGAACGGCACGGCAAGGGGAAACAAGTCTAATGCACGACACCGAACGCTAGGCAATGAATGGCAAGGCAAGGAAAGGGTAACGCATGGGAATGCACGGTCAGGCGAGGCAAGGCTAAGGCATGACAAAGCAAGGCTAGGCAATGCACGGAAGGCAAGCAAAGAGTAACGGAAGGTAAGGTAGGCAAGGGAAAGCAAGGCAAGGCAAGGGTAACGGAAGGAACGGCACGGCAAGGGGAAACAAGGCTAAGGCACGGCAAGGCACGGCTAGGCAATGCACGGCAAGGCAAGGAAAGGGTAACGCAAGGCAAGGCACGGTAAGGCAAGGCGAGGCTAATGCACGACAACGCACAGCTAGGCAATGCACGGCAAGGCAAGGAAAGGGTAACGCAAGGCAAGGCACGGTGAGGCTAGGCAAGGCTAATGCACGACAACGCAAGGCTAGGCAATGCACGACAATGCAAGTAAAGCTTAAAGGCAAAGCAAGGCAACGCAAGCAAGGCTATGGCAAGGTGAAAAAAGGCTAAGGCACGACAACGCAAGGCTAGGCAATGCAGGGAAGGCAAGCAAAGAGTAACGGAAGGTAAGGAAGGCAAAGGAAACCAAGGAAAGGCAATGGTAACGGAAGGAACGGCACGGCAAGGGGAAACAAGTCTAAGGCACGACAACGCACGGCTAGGAAATGCACGGCAAGGCAAGGAAAGGGTAACGCATGGGAAAGCACGGTCAGGCGAGGCAAGGCTAAGGCATGACAACGCAAGGCTAGGCAATGCACGGAAGGCAAGCAAAGAGTAACGGAAACCAAGGAAGGCAAGGGAAAGCAAGGCAAGTCAAGGGTAACGGAAGGAATGGCACGGCAAGTGGAAACAAGGCTAAGTCACGACAACGTACGGCTAGGCAATGCACGGCAAGGCAAGGAAAGGGTAACGCAAGGCAAGGCAAGGCAAGGTAATGCACGGCAAGAGGCAATGCACGGAAGGCAAGCAAAGAGCACGACAACGCAAGGCTAGGCAATATGGCAAGGGAAGGCAAGCAAAGAGTAACGGAAGGCAAGCAAAGAGTAACGGAAGGCAAGGAAGGGAAGGGAAAGCAAGGCAAGGCAAGGGTAACGGAAGGAACAGCTCGGCAAGGGGTAACAAGGCTAAGGCATGGCAACGCAGGGCTAGGCAATGCACGGCAAGGCAAGGACAGTGTAACGCAAGGCAAGGCACGTGTCAGGTCGAGGCAAAGCTAATGCACGACAACACAAGGCTAGGCAATGCACGGAAGGCAAGCAAAGAGTAACGGAAGGTAAGGAAGGCAAGGGAAAGCAAGGCAAGGCAAGTGTAACGGAAGGAACGGCACGGCAAGGGGAAACAAGGCTAAGGCACGACAACGCACGGCTAGGCAATGCACGGCAAGGCAAGGAAAGGGTAACGCAGGGGAAGGCACGGTCAGGTGAGGCTAGGACAAGGCACGACAATGCAAGGCTAGGCAATGCACGGCAAGGCAAAGAAAGAGTAACGGAAGGAAAGGAAGGCAAGGCAAAGCCAGGCAAGGCAAGTGTAACAAAAGGCACGCCACGGCAAAGGGAAACAAGGCTAAGGCACGACAACGCACGGCTAGGCAATGCACGGCAAGGCAAGGAAAGGGTAAGGCAAGGCAAGACACGGTGAGGCAAGGCAAGGCTAATGCACGACAACGCAAGGCTAGGCAATGCACGACAAGGCAAGGAAAGCTTAACGCAAAGGAAGGCACGGTCAGGCGAGATAAGGCTAAGGCACGACAAGGCAAGGCTAGGCAATGCACGGAAGGCAAGCAAAGAGTAACGGAAGGTAAGCAAGGCAAGGAAAAGCAAGGAAAGTCAAGGGGAACGGAAGGAACGGCACGGCAAGGGAAACAAGGCTAAGGCACGGCAACGCAGGCTAGGCAATGCACGGCAAGGCAAGGAAAGGGTAACGCAAGGCAAGGCACGGTCAGGCGAGGCAAGGCTAAGGCACGACAACGCAAGGCTAGGCAATGCACGGAAAGCAAGCAAAGAGTAACGGAACGCAAGGAAGGCAAGGGAAAGCAAGTGCAAGGCAAGGGTAACGGAAGGAACGGGAGGGCAAGGCGAAACAAGGCTAAGGCAGGACAACGCACGGCTAGGCAATGCACGGCAAGGCAAGGAAAGGGTAACGCAAGGCAAGGCACGGTGAGGCAAGGCAAGGCTAATGCACGAAAAGGCACGGCTAGGCAATGCACGGCAAGGCAAGGAAAGGGTAACGCAAAGGCAAGGCACTGTCAGGCGAGATAAGGCAAAGGCACGAGAACGCAAGGCTAGGCAATGCAGGGAAGGAAAGCAAAGAGTAACGGAAGGCAAGGTAAGGCAAGGGAAAGCAAGGCAAGGCAAGGGTAACGGAAGGAACGGCACGGCAAGGGGAAACAAGGCTAAGGCACGACAACGACACGGCTAGGCAATGCACGGCAAGGCAAGGAAAGGGTAACGCAAGGCAAGGCACGGTCAGGCGAAGCAAGGCTAAGGCACGACAACGCAAGGCTAGGCAATGCACGGCAAGGCAAGCAAAGTGTAACGCAAGGCAAGGAAGTGTCAGGCGAGGCAAAGCTAATGCACGACATCGCAAGTGTAACGGAAGCGCACGGCTCGGCAAGGGGAAACAAGTCTAACGGAAGGAAAGGAACGACTAGGCAAAGCATGGCAAGGCAAGGAAAGGGTAACAACATGGCACGGCACGGTCAGGCGAGGCAAGGCTAAGGCACGACAACGCAAGGCTAGGCAATGCACGGAAGGCAAGCAAAGAGTAACGGAAGGCAAGGAAGGCAAGGGAAAGCAAGGCAAGGCAAGGGTAACGGAAGGAACGGCACGGCAAGGGGAAACAAGGCTAAGGCACGACAACGCAGGGCTAGGCAATGCACGGCAAGGCAAGGAAAGGGTAACGCAAGGCAAGGCACGGTGAGGCAAGGCAAGGCTAAGGCACGACAACGCAAGGCTAGGCAATGCACGGCAAGGCAAGGAAAGTGTAACGCAAGGCAAGGCACGGTCAGGCGAGGCAAGGCTAATGCACGACAACGCAAGGCTAGGCAATGCACGGAAGGCAAGCAAAGAGTAACGGAAGGTAAGGAAGGCAAGGGAAAGCAAGGAAAGGCAAGTGTAACGGAAGGAACGGCATGGCAAGGTGAAACAAGGCTAAGGAACGACAACGCAAGGCTAGGCAATGCACGGCAAGGCAAGCAAAGAGTAACGCAGGGGAAGGCACGGTCAGGTAAGGCTAGGATAAGGCACGACAATGCAAGGCTAGGAAATGCAAGGCAAGGCAAGGAAAGAGTAACGGAAGGAAAGGAAGGCAAAGCAAAGCCAGGCAAGGCAAGTGTAACAAAAGGCACGCCACGGCAAGGGGAAACAAGGCTAAGGCACGACAACGCACGGCTAGGCAATGCACGGCAAGGCAAGGAAAGGGTAACGCAAGGCAAGGCACGGTGAGGCTAGGCAAGGATAATGCACGACAACGCACGGCTAGGCAATGCACGGCAAGGCAAGGAAAGGGTAACGCAAAGGCAAGGCACGGTCAGGCGATATAATGCTAAGGCACGACAACGCAAGGCTAGGCAATGCAGGGAAGGGAAGCAAAGAGTAACGGAAGGTAAGCAAGGCAAGGAAAAGCAAGGAAAGGCAAGGGTAACGGATGGAACGGCACGGCAAGGGGAAACAAGTCTAAGGCACGACACCGAACGTTAGGCAATGAACGGCAAGGCAAGGAAAGGGTAACGCATGGGAAAGCACGGTCAGACGAGGCAAGGCTAAGGCACGACAACGCAAGGCTAGGCAATGCACGGAAGGCAAGCAAAGAGTAACGGAAGGTAAGGAAGGCAAGGGAAAGCAAGGAAAGGCAAGTGTAACGGAAGGAACCGCACGGCAAGGGGAAACAAGGCTAAGGCACGACAACGCACGCTAGGCAATGCACGGCAAGGCAAGGAAAGGGTAACGCATGGGAAAGCACGGTCAGGCGAGGCAAGGCTACGGCATGACAACGCAAGGCTAGGCAATGCACGGAAAGCAAGCAAAGAGTAACCGAACGCAAGGAAGGCAAGGGAAAGAAAGGGAAGGCAAGGGTAACGGAAGGAACGGCACGGCAAGGGGTAAGAAGGCTAAGGCACGACAACGCAGGGCTAGGCAATGCACGGAAAGGCAAGGAAAGGGTAACGCAGGGGAAGGCACGGTCAGGTGAGGCAAGGATAAGGCACGACAATGCAAGGCTAGGCAATGCACGGCAAGGCAAGGAAAGAGTAACGGAAGGTAAGGAAGGCAAGGGAAAGCAAAGAAAGGCAAGTGTAACGGAAGGAACGGCACGGCAAGGGGAAACAAGGCTAAGGCACGACAACGCACGGCTAGGCAATGCACGGCAAGGGAAGCAAAGGGTAACGCAAGGAAAGGCACGGTGAGGCTAGGCAAGGGTAATGCACGAAAACGCAAGGCTAGGCGATGCACGACAATGCAAGGAAAGCTTAAAGCAAAGGAAGGCAAGGTCAGGCGAGATAAGGCTAAGGCACGACAACGCAAGGCTAGGAAATTCAGGGAAGGCAAGCAAAGAGTAACGGAATGTAAGGAAGGCAAGGGAAAGCAAGGAAAGGCAAGTGTAACGGAAGGAACGGCACGGCAAGGCGAAACAAGGCTAAGGCACGACAACGCACGGCTAGGCAATGCACGGCAAGGCAAGGAAAGGGTAACGCATGGGAAAGCACGGTCAGGCGAGGCAAGGCTAAGGCATGACAACGCAAGGCTTGGCAATGCACGGAAAGCAAGCAAAGAGTAACGGAACGCAAGGAAGGCAAGGGAAAGCAAGGAAACCCAAGTGTAACGGAAGGAACGGCACGGCAAGGGGAAACAAGGCTAAGGCACGACAACGCACGGCTAGGCAATGCACGGCAAGGCAAGGAAAGCTTAAAGCAAAGGAAGGCAAGGTCAGACGAGATAAGGCAAATGCACGACAACGCAAGGCTAGGCAATTCAGGGAAGGCAAGCAAAGAGTAAAGAGGGTAAACAAGGCAAGTAAAAGCAAGGAAAGTCAAGGGTAACGGAAGGAACGGCACGGCAAGGGGAAACAAGTCTAAGGCACGACACCGAACGCTAGGCAATGAACGGCAAGGCAAGGAAAGGGTTACGCATGGGAAAGCACGGTCAGGCGAGGCAAGGCTAAGGCATGAAAACGCAAGGCTAGGCAATGCACGGAAAGCAAGCAAAGAGTAACGGAACGCAAGGAAGGCAAGGGAAAGCAAGGGAAGGTAAGGGTAACGGAAGGAACGGCACGGCAAGGGGAAACAAGGCTAAGGCACGACAACGCACGGCTAGGCAATTCACGGCAAGGCAAGCAAAGGGTAACGCAAGGCAAGGCACGGTGAGGCTAGGCAAGGCTAATGCACGAAAACGCAAGGCTAGGAAATGCACGACAATGCAAGGAAAGCTTAAAGCAAAGGAAGGCAAGGTCAGGCGAGATAAGGCAAAGGCAGGACAACGCAAGGCTAGGCAATTCAGGGAAGGCAAGCAAAGAGTAACGGAAGGTAAGCAAGGCAAGGAAAAGCAAGGAAAGGCAAGGGTAACGGAAGGAACGGCACGGCAAGGGGAAACAAGGCTAAGGCACGACAACGCACGCTAGGCAATGCACGGCAAGGCAAGGAAAGGGTAACGCATGGGAAAGCACGGTCAGGCGAGGCAAGGCTACGGCATGACAACGCAAGGCTAGGCAATGCACGGAAAGCAAGCAAAGAGTAACGGAACGCAAGGAAGGCAAGGGAAAGCAAGGGAAGGCAAGGGTAACGGAAGGAACGGCACGGCAAGGGGTAAGAAGGCTAAGGCACGACAACGCAGGGCTAGGCAATGCACGGCAAGGCAAGGAAAGGGTAACGCAGGGGAAGGCACGGTCAGGTGAGGCAAGGATAAGGCACGACAATGCAAGGCTAGGCAATGCACGGCAAGGCAAGGAAAGAGTAACGGAAGGTAAGGAAGGCAAGGGAAAGCAAAGAAAGGCAAGTGTAACGGAAGGAACGGCACGGCAAGGGGAAACAAGGCTAAGGCACGACAACGCACGGCTAGGCAATGCACGGCAAGGGAAGCAAAGGGTAACGCAAGGAAAGGCACGGTGAGGCTAGGCAAGGCTAATGCACGAAAACGCAAGGCTAGGCGATGCACGACAATGCAAGGAAAGCTTAAAGCAAAGGAAGGCAAGGTCAGGCGAGATAAGGCTAAGGCACGACAACGCAAGGCTAGGAAATTCAGGGAAGGCAAGCCAAGAGTAACGGAATGTAAGGAAGGCAAGGGAAAGCAAGGAAAGGCAAGTGTAACGGAAGGAACGGCACGGCAAGGCGAAACAAGGCTAAGGCACGACAACGCACGGCTAGGCAATGCACGGCAAGGCAAGGAAAGGGTAACGCATGGGAAAGCACGGTCAGGCGAGGCAAGGCTAAGGCATGACAACGCAAGGCTAGGCAATGCACGGAAAGCAAGCAAAGAGTAACGGAACGCAAGGAAGGCAAGGGAAAGCAAGGAAACCCAAGTGTAACGGAAGGAACGGCACTGCAAGGGGAAACAAGGCTAAGGCACGACAACGCACGGCTAGGCAATGCACGGCAAGGCAAGGAAAGCTTAAAGCAAAGGAAGGCAAGGTCAGGCGAGATAAGGCAAATGCACGACAACGCAAGGCTAGGCAATTCAGGGAAGGCAAGCAAAGAGTAAAGAGGGTAAGCAAGGCAAGTAAAAGCAAGGAAAGTCAAGGGTAACGGAAGGAACGGCACGGCAAGGGGAAACAAGTCTAAGGCACGACACCGAACGCTAGGCAATGAACGGCAAGGCAAGGAAAGGGTTACGCATGGGAAAGCACGGTCAGGCGAGGCAAGGCTAAGGCATGACAACGCAAGGCTAGGCAATGCACGGAAAGCAAGCAAAGAGTAACGGAACGCAAGGAAGGCAAGGGAAAGCAAGGGAAGGTAAGGGTAACGGAAGGAACGGCACGGCAAGGGGAAACAAGGCTAAGGCACGACAACGCACGGCTAGGCAATGCACGGCAAGGCAAGCAAAGGGTAACGCAAGGCAAGGCACGGTGAGGCTAGACAAGGCTAATGCACGAAAACTCAAGGCTAGGAAATGCACGACAATGCAAGGAAAGTTTAAAGCAAAGGAAGGCAAGGTCAGGCGAGATAAGGCAAAGGCACGACAACGCAAGGCTAGGCAATTCAGGGAAGGCAAGCAAAGAGTAACGGAAGGTAAGCAAGGCAAGGAAAAGCAAGGAAAGGCAAGGGTAACGGAAGGAACGGCACGGCAAGGGGAAACAAGGCTAAGGCACGACACCGAACGGTAGGCAATGAACGGCAAGGCAAGGAAAGGGTAACGCATGGGAAAGCACGTTCAGGCGAGGCAAGGCTAAGGCACGACAACGCAAGGCTAGGCAATGCACGGAAGGCAAGCAAAGAGTAACGGAAGGTAAGGAAGGCAAGGGAAAGCAAGGAAACGCAAGTGTAACGGAAGGAACGGCACGGCAAGGGGAAGCAAGGCTAAGGCACGACAACGCACGCTAGGCAATGCACGGCAAGGCAAGGAAAGGGTAACGCATGGGAAAGCACGGTCAGGGGAGGCAAGGCTAAGGCATGACAACGCAAGGCTAGGCAATGCACGGAAAGCAAGCAAAGAGTAACGGAACGCAAGGAAGGCAAGGGAAAGCAAGGGAAGTCAAGGGTAACGGAAGGAACGGCACGGCAAGGGGTAAGAAGGCTAAGGCACGACAACGCAGGGCTAGGCAATGCACGGCAAGGCAAGGAAAGGGTAACGCAGGGGAAGGCACGGTCAGGTGATGGAAGGATAAGGCACGACAATGCAAGGCTAGGCAATGCACGGCAAGGCAAGGAAAGAGTAACGGAAGGTAAGGAAGGCAAGGGAAAGCAAAGAAAGGCAAGTGTAACGGAAGGAACGGCACGGCAAGGGGAAACAAGGCTAAGGCACGACAACGCACGGCTAGGCAATGCACGGCAAGGCAAGCAAAGGGTAACGCAAGGAAAGGCACGGTGAGGCTAGGCAAGACTAATGCACGAAAACGCAAGGCTAGGCGATGCACGACAATGCAAGGAAAGCTTAAAGCAAAGGAAGGCAAGGTCAGGCGAGATAAGGCTAAGGCACGACAACGCAAGGCTAGGAAATTCAGGGAAGGCAAGCAAAGAGTAACGGAAGGTAAGCTAGGCAAGGAAAAGGAAGGACAGGCCAGGGTAACGGAAGGAACGGCACGGCAAGGGGAAACAAGTCTAAGGCACGACACCGAACGCTAGGCAATGAACGGCAAGGCAAGGAAAGTGTAACGCATTTGAAAGCACGGTCAGGCCAGGCAACGCTAAGGCACGACAACGCAAGGCTAGGCAATGCACGGAAGGCAAGCATAGAGTAACGGAAGGTAAGGAAGGGAAGGGAAAGCAGGGAATGGCAAGTGTAACGGAAGGAACGGCACGGCAAGGGGAAACAAGTCTAAGGCACGACAACACACGGCTAGGAAATGCACGGCAAGGCAAGGAAAGGGTAACGCAAGGCAAGGCACGGTGAGGCTAGGCAAGGTTAATCCACGACAACGCAAGGCTAGGCAATGCACGACAATGCAAGGAAAGCTTAAAGCAAAGGAAGGCACGGTCAGGCGAGATAAGGCTAAGGCACGACAACGCAAGGCTAGGCAATGCACGGAAGGCAAGCAAAGAGTAACGGAAGGTACGGAAGGCAAGGGAAAGCAAGGAAAGGCAATGGTAACGGAAGGAACGGCACGGCAAGGGGAAACAAGGCTAAGGCACGACAACGCACGCTAGGCAATGCACGGCAAGGCAAGGAAAGGGTAACGCATGGGAAAGCACGGTCAGGCGAGGCAAGGCTAAGGCACGACAACCCAAGGCTAGGCAATGCACGGAAGGCAAGCAAAGAGAAACGGAAGGTAAGGAATGAAATGGAAAGCAAAGAAAGGCAAGTGTAACGGAAGGAACGGCACGGCAAGGGGAAACAAGGCTAAGGCACGACCAGGCACGGTTAGGCAATGCACGGCAAGGCAAGCAAAGGGTAACGCAAGGAAAGGCACGGTGAGGCTAGGCAAGGCTAATGCACGAAAACGCAAGGCTAGGCGATGCACGACAATGCAAGGAAAGCTTAAAGCAAAGGAAGGCAAGGACAGGCGAGATAAGGCTAAGGCACGACAACGCAAGGCTAGGAAATTCAGGGAAGGCAAGCAAAGAGTAACGGAATGTAAGGAAGGCAAGGGAAAGCAAGGAAAGGCAAGTGTAACGGAAGGAACGGCACGGCAAGGCGAAACAAGGCTAAGGCACGACAACGCACGGCTAGGCAATGCACGGCAAGGCAAGGAAAGGGTAACGCATGGGAAAGCACGGTCAGGCGAGGCAAGGCTAAGGCATGACAACGCAAGGCTAGGCAATGCACGGAAAGCAAGCAAAGAGTAACGGAACGCAAGGAAGGCAAGGGAAAGCAAGGAAACCCAAGTGTAACGGAAGGAACGGCACGGCAAGGGGAAACAAGGCTAAGGCACGACAACGCACGGCTAGGCAATGCACGGCAAGGCAAGGAAAGCTTAAAGCAAAGGAAGGCAAGGTCAGGCGAGATAAGGCAAATGCACGACAACGCAAGGCTAGGCAATTCAGGGAAGTCAAGCAAAGAGTAAAGAGGGTAAGCAAGGCAAGTAAAAGCAAGGAAAGTCAAGGGTAACGGAAGGAACGGCACGGCAAGGGGAAACAAGTCTAAGGCACGACACCGAACGCTAGGCAATGAACGGCAAGGCAAGGAAAGGGTTACGCATGGGAAAGCACGGTCAGGCGAGGCAAGGCTAAGGCATGACAACGCAAGGCTAGGCAATGCACGGAAAGCAAGCAAAGAGTAACGGAACGCAAGGAAGGCAAGGGAAAGCAAGGGAAGGTAAGGGTAACGGAAGGAACGGCACGGCAAGGGGAAACAAGGCTAAGGCACGACAACGCACGGCTAGGCAATGCACGGCAAGGCAAGCAAAGGGTAACGCAAGGCAAGGCACGGTGAGGCTAGGCAAGGCTAATGCACGAAAACGCAAGGCTAGGAAATGCACGACAATGCAAGGAAAGCTTAAAGCAAAGGAAGGCAAGGTCAGGCGAGATAAGGCAAAGGCACGACAACGCAAGGCTAGGCAATTCAGGGAAGGCAAGCAAAGAGTAACGGAAGGTAAGCAAGGCAAGGAAAAGCAAGGAAAGGCAAGGGTAACGGAAGGAACGGCACGGCAAGAGGAAACAAGGCTAAGGCACGACAACGCACGCTAGGCAATGCACGGCAAGGCAAGGAAAGGGCAACGCATGGGAAAGCACGGTCAGGCGAGGCAAGGCTACGGCATGACAACGCAAGGCTAGGCAATGCACGGAAAGCAAGCAAAGAGTAACGGAACGCAAGGAAGGCAAGGGAAAGCAAGGGAAGGCAAGGGTAACGGAAGGAACGGCACGGCAAGGGGTAAGAAGGCTAAGGCACGACAACGCAGGGCTAGGCAATGCACGGCAAGGCAAGGAAAGGGTAACGCAGGGGAAGGCACGGTCAGGTGAGGCAAGGATAAGGCACGACAATGCAAGGCTAGGCAATGCACGGCAAGGCAAGGAAAGAGTAACGGAAGGTAAGGAAGGCAAGGGAAAGCAAAGAAAGGCAAGTGTAACGGAAGGAACGGCACGGCAAGGGGAAACAAGGCTAAGGCACGACAACGCACGGCTAGGCAATGCACGGCAAGGGAAGCAAAGGGTAACGCAAGGAAAGGCACGGTGAGGCTAGGCAAGGCTAATGCACGAAAACGCAAGGCTAGGCGATGCACGACAATGCAAGGAAAGCTTAAAGCAAAGGAAGGCAAGGTCAGGCGAGATAAGGCTAAGGCACGACAACGCAAGGCTAGGAAATTCAGGGAAGGCAAGCCAAGAGTAACGGAATGTAAGGAAGGCAAGGGAAAGCAAGGAAAGGCAAGTGTAACGGAAGGAACGGCACGGCAAGGCGAAACAAGGCTAAGGCACGACAACGCACGGCTAGGCAATGCACGGCAAGGCAAGGAAAGGGTAACGCATGGGAAAGCACGGTCAGGCGAGGCAAGGCTAAGGCATGACAACGCAAGGCTAGGCAATGCACGGAAAGCAAGCAAAGAGTAACGGAAGGTAAGGAAGGCAAGGGAAAGCAAAGAAAGGCAAGTGTAACGGAAGGAACGGCACTGGAAGGGGAAACAAGGCTAAGGCACGACAACGCACGGCTAGGCAATGCACGGCAAGGCAAGGAAAGCTTAAAGCAAAGGAAGGCAAGGTCAGGCGAGATAAGGCAAATGCACGACAACGCAAGGCTAGGCAATTCAGGGAAGGCAAGCAAAGAGTAAAGAGGGTAAGCAAGGCAAGTAAAAGCAAGGAAAGTCAAGGGTAACGGAAGGAACGGCACGGCAAGGGGAATCAAGTCAAAGGCACGACACCGAACGCTAGGCAATGAACGGCAAGGCAAGGAAAGGGTTACGCATGGGAAAGCACGGTCAGGCGAGGCAAGGCTAAGGCATGACAACGCAAGGCTAGGCAATGCACGGAAAGCAAGCAAAGAGTAACGGAACGCAAGGAAGGCAAGGGAAAGCAAGGGAAGGTAAGGGTAACGGAAGGAACGGCACGGCAAGGGGAAACAAGGCTAAGGCACGACAACGCACGGCTAGGCAATGCACGGTAAGGCAAGGAAAGCTTAAAGCAAAGGAAGGCAAGGTCAGGCGAGATAAGGCACAGGCACGACAACGCAAGGCTAGGCAATTCAGGGAAGGCAAGCAAAGAGTAACGGAAGGTAAGCAAGGCAAGGAAAAGCAAGGAAAGGCAAGGGTAACGGAAGGAACAGCACGGCAAGGGGTAACAAGGCTAAGGCACGACAACGCAGGGCTAGGCAATGCACGGCAAGGCAAGGAAAGGGTAACGCAGGGGAAGGCACGGTCAGGTGAGGCAAGGCTAAGGCACGACTACACAAGTCTAGGCAATGCACGGAAGGCAAGCAAAGAGTAACGGAAGGTAAGGAAGGCAAGGGAAAGCAAGGAAAGGCAAGTGTAACGGAAGGAACGGCACGGCAAGGGGAAACAAGGCTAAGGCACGACAACGCACGCTAGGCAATGCACGGCAAGGCAAGGAAAGGGTAACTCAGGGGAAGTCACGGTCAGGTGAGGCTAGGATAAGGCACGACAATGCAAGGCTAGGCAATGCACGGCAAGGCAAAGAAAGAGTAACGGAAGGAAAGGAAGGCAAGGCAAAGCCAGGCAAGGCAAGTGTAACAAAAGGCACGCCACGGCAAAGGGAAACAAGGCTAAGGCACGACAACGCACGGCTAGGCAATGCACGGCAAGGCAAGGAAAGGGTAAGGCAAGGCAAGACACGGTGAGGCTAGGCAAGGCTAATGCACGACAACGCAAGGCTAGGCAATGCACGACAATGCAAGGAAAGCTTAAAGCAAAGGAAGGCACGGTCAGGCGAGATAAGGCTAAGGCACGACAAGGCAAGGCTAGGCAATGCAGGGAAGGGAAGCAAAGAGTAACGGAAGGTAAGCAAGGCAAGGAAAAGCAAGGAAAGTCAAGGGGAACGGAAGGAACGGCACGGCAAGGGGAAACAAGGCTAAGGCACGGCAACGCAGGCTAGGCAATGCACGGCAAGGCAAGGAAAGGGTAACGCATGGGAAAGCACGGTCAGGCGAGGCAAGGCTAAGGCATGAGAACGCAAGGCTAGGCAATGCACGGAAAGCAAGCAAAGAGTAACGGAACGCAAGGAAGGCAAGGGAAAGCAAGGGAAGGTAAGGGTAACGGAAGGAACGGGAGGGCAAGGGGAAACAAGGCTAAGGCAGGACAACGCACGGCTAGGCAATGCACGGCAAGGCAAGGAAAGGGTAACGCATGGGAAAGCACGGTCAGGCGAGGCAAGGCTAAGGCACGACAACGCAAGGCTAGGCAATTCAGGGAAGGCAAGCAAAGAGTAACGGAAGGTAAGCAAGGCAAGGAAAAGCAAGGAAAGGCAAGGGTAACGGAAGGAACGGCACGGCAAGGGGAAACAAGGCTAAGGCACGACACCGAACGCTAGGCAATGAACGGCAAGGCAAGGAAAGGGTAACGCATGGGAAAGCACGTTCAGGCGAGGCAAGGCTAAGGCACGACAACGCAAGGCTAGGCAATGCACGGAAGGCAAGCAAAGTGTAACGGAAGGCAAGGAAGGCAAGGGAAAGCAAGGAAAGGCAAGTGTAACGGAAGGAACGGCACGGCAAGGGGAAGCAAGGCTAAGGCACGACAACGCACGCTAGGCAATGCACGGCAAGGCAAGGAAAGGGTAACGCATGGGAAAGCACGGTCAGGGGAGGCAAGGCTAAGGCATGACAACGCAAGGCTAGGCAATGCACGGAAAGCAAGCAAAGAGTAACGGAACGCAAGGAAGGCAAGGGAAAGCAAGGGAAGTCAAGGGTAACGGAAGGAACGGCACGGCAATGGGTAAGAAGGCTAATGCACGACAACGCAGGGCTAGGCAATGCACGGCAAGGCAAGGAAAGGGTAACGCAGGGGAAGGCACGGTCAGGTGATGGAAGGATAAGGCACGACAATGCAAGGCTAGGCAATGCACGGCAAGGCAAGGAAAGAGTAACGGAAGGTAAGGAAGGCAAGGGAAAGCAAAGAAAGGCAAGTGTAACGGAAGGAACGGCACAGCAAGGGGAAACAAGGCTAAGGCACGACAACGCACGGCTAGGCAATGCACGGCAAGGCAAGCAAAGGGTAACGCAAGGAAAGGCACGGTGAGGCTAGGCAAGGCTAATGCACGAAAACGCAAGGCTAGGCGATGCACGACAATGCAAGGAAAGCTTAAAGCAAAGGAAGGCAAGGTCAGGCGAGATAAGGCTAAGGCACGACAACGCAAGGCTAGGAAATTCAGGGAAGGCAAGCAAAGAGTAACGGAAGGTAAGCTAGGCAATGAAAAGGAAGGACAGGCCAGGGTAACGGAAGGAACGGCACGGCAAGGGGAAACAAGTCTAAGGCACGACACCGAACGCTAGGCAATGAACGGCAAGGCAAGGAAAGTGTAACGCATTTGAAAGCACGGTCAGGCGAGGCAACGCTAAGGCACGACAACGCAAGGCTAGGCAATGCACGGAAGGCAAGCATAGAGTAACGGAAGGTAAGGAAGGCAAGGGAAAGCAGGGAATGGCAATTGTAACGGAAGGAACGGCACGGCAAGGGGAAAAAATGCTAAGGCACGACAACGCACGCTAGGTAATGCACGGCAAGGCAAGGAAAGGGTAACCCATGGGAAAGCAGGGTCAGGCGAGGCAAGGCTAAGGCACGACAACGCAAGGCTAGGCAATGCACGGAAAGCAAGCAAAGAGTAACGGAACGCAAGGAAGGCAAGGGAAAGCAAGGGAAGGCAAGGGTAACGGAAGGAACGGCACGGCAAGGGATAACAAGGCTAAGGCACGACAACGCAGGGCTAGGCAATGCACGACAATGCAAGGAAAGCTTAAAGCAAAGGAAGGCACGGTCAGGCGAGATAAGGCTAAGGCACGACAACGCAAGGCTAGGCAATGCAGGGAAGGGAAGCAAAGAGTAACGGAAAGTAAGCAAGGCAAGGAAAAGCAAGGAAAGGCAAGGGAAACGGAAGGAACTGCACGGCAAGGGGAAACAAGGCTAAGGCACGGCAACGCAGGCTGGGCAATGCACGGGAAGGCAAGGAAAGGGTAACGCATGGGAAAGCACGTTCAGGCGAGGCAAGGCTAATGCCCGACAACGAAAGGCTAGGCAATGCACGGAAGGCAAGGAAAGAATAACGGAAGGTAAGGAAGGCAAGGGAAAGCAAAGAAAGGCAAGTGTAACGGAAGGAACGGCACGGCAAGGGGAAACAAGGCTAAGGCACGACAACGCACGGCTAGGCAATGCACGGCAAGGCAAGCAAAGGGTAACGCAAGGAAAGGCACGGTGAGGCTAGGCAAGGCTAATGCACGAAAACGCAAGGCTAGGCGATGCACGACAATGCAAGGAAAGCTTAAAGGAAAGGAAGGCAAGGTCAGGCGTGATAAGGCTAAGGCACGACAACGCAAGGCTAGGAAATTCAGGGAAGGCAAGCAAAGAGTAACGGAAGGTAAGCTAGGCAAGGAAAAGGAAGGACAGGCCAGGGTAACGGAAGGAACGGCACGGCAAGGGGAAACAAGTATAAGGCACGACACCGAACGCTAGGCAATGAACGGCAAGGCAAGGAAAGTGTAACGCATTTGAAAGCACGGTCAGGCGAAGCAACGCTAAGGCACGACAACGCAAGGCTAGGCAATGCACGGAAGGCAAGCATAGAGTAACGGAAGGTAAGGAAGGCAAGGGAAAGCAGCGAAAGGCAAGTGTAACGGAAGGAACGGCACGGCAAGGGGAAACAAGGCTAAGGCACGACAACGCACGGCTAGGCAATGCACGGCAAGGCAAGGAAAGGGTACCGCATGGGAAAGCACGGTCAGGCGAGGCAAGGCTAAGGCATGAAAACGCCAGGCTAGGCAATGCACGGAAGGCAAGCAAAGAGTAACGGAAGGTAAGGAAGGAAAGGGAAAGCAAGGAAAGGCAAGTGTAACGGAAGGACCGGCACGGCAAGGGGAAACAAGGCTAAGGCACGACAACGCACGCTAGGTAATGCACGGCAAGGCAAGGAAAGGGTAACCCATGGGAAAGCACGGTCAGGCGAGGCAAGGCTAAGGCACGACAACGCAAGGCTAGGCAATGCACGGAAAGCAAGCAAAGAGTAACGGAACGCAAGGAAGGCAAGGGAAAGCAAGGGAAGGCAAGGGTAACGGAAGGAACGGCACGGCAAGGGGTAACAAGGCTAAGGCACGACAACGCACGGCTAGGCAATGCACGAAAAGGCAAGGAAAGGGTAACGCATGCGAAAGCACGGTCAGGCGAGGCAAGGCTAAGGCACGACAACGCAAGGCTAGGCAATGCACGGAAGGCAAGCAAAGAGTAACGGAAGGGAAGGAAGGTAAGGGAAAGCAAGGAAAGGCAAGTGTAACGGAAGGAACGGCACGGCCAGGGGAAACAATTCTAAGGCACGACAACGCACGCTAGGCAATGCACGGCAAGGCAAGGAAAGGGTAACGCATGGGAAAGCACGGTCAGGCGAGGGAAGGCTAAGGCATGACAACGCAAGGCTAGGCAATGCACGGAAAGCAAGCAAAGAGTAACGGAACGCAAGGAAGGCAAGGGAAAGCAAGGGAAGGCAAGGGTAACGGAAGGAACGGCACGGCAAGGGGTAAGAAGGCTAAGGCACGACAACGAAGGGCTAGGCAATGCACGGCAAGGCAAGGAAAGGGTAACGCAGGGGAAGGCACGGTCAGGTGGGGCAAGGATAAGGCACGACAATGCAAGGCTAGGCAATGCACGGCAAGGCAAGCAAAGGGTAACGCAAGGCAAGGCACGGTGAGGCTAGGCAAGGCTAATGCACGAAAACGCAAGGCTAGGCAATGCACGACAATGCAAGGAAAGCTTAAAGCAAAGGAAGGCAAGGTCAGGCGAGATAAGGCTAAGGCACGACAACGCAAGGCTAGGAAATTCAGGGAAGGCAAGCAAAGAGTAACGGAAGGAAAGGGAGGCAAGGCAAAGCCAGGCAAGGCAAGTGTAACAAAAGGCACGCCACGGCAAGGGGAAACAAGGCTAAGGCACGACACCGAAGGCTAGGCAATGCAGGGAAGGGAAGCAAAGAGTAACGGAAGGTAAGCAAGGCAAAGAAAAGCAAGGAAAGTCAAGGGGAACGAAAGGAACGGCACGGCAAGGGGAAACAAGGCTAAGGCACGGCAACGCAGGCTAGGCAATGCACGGCAAGGCAAGGAAAGGGTAACGCATGGGAAAGCACGGTCAGGCGAGGCAAGGCTAAGGCACGACAACGCAAGGCTAGGCAATGCACGGAAGGCAAGCAAAGAGTAACGGAAGGTAAGGAAGGCAAGGGAAAGGAAGGAAAGGCAAGTGTAACGGAAGGAACGGCACGGCAAGGGGAAACAAGGCTAAGGCACGACAACGCACGCTAGGCAATGCACGGCAAGGCAAGGAAAGGGTAACGCATGGGAAAGCACGGTCAGGCGAGGCAAGGCTAAGGCACGACAACGCAAGGCTAGGCAATGCACGGAAAGCAAGCAAAGAGTAACGGAACGCAAGGAAGGCAAGGGAAAGCAAGGGAAGGCAAGGGTAACGGAAGGAACGGCACGGCAAGGGGTAACAAGGCTAAGGCACGACAACGCAGGGCTTGGCAATGCACGGCAAGGCAAGGAAAGGGTAACGCAGGGGAAGGCACGGTCAGGTGAGGCAAGGATAAGGCACGACAATGCAAGGCTAGGCAATGCACGGCAAGGCAAGGAAAGAGTAACGGAAGGAAAGGAAGGCAAGGCAACGCCAGGCAAGGCAAATGTAAGAAAAAGGCACGGCACAGCAAGGGGAAACAAGGCTAAGGCACGACAACGTACGGCTAGGCAATGCAAGGCAAGGCAAGGAAAGGGTAACGCAAGGCAAGGCACGGTGAGGCTAGGGAAGGCTAATGCACGACAACGCAAGGCTAGGCAATGCACGACAATGCAAGGAAAGCTTAAAGCAAAGGAAGGCACGGTCAGGCGAGATAAGGCTAAGGCACGACAACGCAAGGCTAGGCAATGCAGGGAAGGGAAGCAAAGAGTAACGGAAGGTAAGCAAGGCAAGGAAAAGCAAGGAAAGTCAAGGGGAACGGAAGGAACGGCACGGCAAGGGGAAACAAGGCTAAGGCACGGCAACGCAGGCTAGGCAATGCACGGCAAGGCAAGGAAAGGGTAACGCATGGGAAAGCACGTTCAGGCGAGGCAAGGCTAAGGCACGACAACGCAACGCTAGGCAATGCACGGAAGGCAAGCATAGAGTAACAGAAGGTAAGGAAGGCAAGGGAAAGCAAAGAAAGGCAAGTGTAACGGAAGGAACGGCACGGCAAGGGGAAACAAGGCTAAGGCACGACAACGCACGGCTAGGCAATGCACGGCAAGGAAAGCAAAGGGTAACGCAAGGAAAGGCACGGTGAGGCTAGGCAAGGCTAATGCACGACAACGCAAGGCTAAGCAATGCACGACAATGCAAGGAAAGCTTAAAGCAATGGAAGGCACGATCAGGCGAGATAAGGCTAAGGCACGACAACGCAAGGCTAGGCAATGCAGGGAAGGCAAGCAAAGAGTAACGGAAGGTAAGCAAGGCAAGGAAAAGCATGGAAAGGCAAGGGTAACGGAAGGAACGGCACGGCAAGGGGAAACAAGGCTAAGGCACGGCAACGCAGGCTAGGCAATTCACGGAAAGGCAAGGAAAGGGTAACGCATGGGAAAGCACGGTCAGGCGAGGCAAGGCTAAGGCATGACAACGCAAGGCTAGGCAATGCACGGCAAGGGAAGCAAAGGGTAACGCAAGGAAAGGCACGGTGAGGCTAGGCAAGGCTAATGCACGAAAACGCAAGGCTAGGCGATGCACGACAATGCAAGGAAAGCTTAAAGCAAAGGAAGGCAAGGTCAGGCGAGATAAGGCAAAGGCACGACAACGCAAGGCTAGGCAATTCAGGGAAGGCAAGCAAAGAGTAACGGAAGGTAAGGAAGGCAAGGAAAAGCAAGGAAAGGCAAGGGTAACGGAAGGAACGGCACGGCAAGGGGAAACAAGTCTAAGGCACGACACCGAACGCTAGGCAATGAACGGCAAGGCAAGGAAAGGGTAACGCATGGGAAAGCACGGTCAGGGGAGGCAAGGCTAAGGCATGACAACGCAAGGCTAGGCAATGCACGGAAAGCAAGCAAAGAGTAACGGAACGCAAGGAAGGCAAGGGAAAGCAAGGGAAGGCAAGGGTAACGGAAGGAACGGCACGGCAAGGGGTAAGAAGGCTAAGGCACGACAACGCAGGGCTAGGCAATGCACGGCAAGGCAAGGAAAGGGTAACGCAGGGGAAGGCACGGTCAGGTGAGGGAAGGATAAGCCACGACAATGCAAGGCTAGGCAATGCACGGCAAGGCAAGGAAAGAATAACGGAAGGTAAGGAAGGCAAGGGAAAGCAAAGAAAGGCAAGTGTAACGGAAGGAACGGCACAGCAAGGGGAAACAAGGCTAAGGCACGACAACGCACGGCTAGGCAATGCACGGCAAGGCAAGCAAAGGGTAACGCAAGGAAAGGCACGGTGAGGCTAGGCAAGGCTAATGCACGAAAACGCACGGCTAGGCGATGCACGACAATGCAAGGAAAGCTTAAAGCAAAGGAAGGCAAGGTCAGGCGAGATAAGGCTAAGGCACGACAACGCAAGGCTAGGAAATTCAGGGAAGGCAAGCAAAGAGTAACGGAAGGTAAGCTAGGCAAGGAAAAGGAAGGACAGGCCAGGGTAACGGAAGGAACGGCACGGCAAGGGGAAACAAGTATAAGGCACGACACCGAACGCTAGGCAATGAACGGCAAGGCAAGGAAAGTGTAACGCATTTGAAAGCACGGTCAGGCGAGGCAACGCTAAGGCACGACAACGCAAGGCTAGGCAATGCACGGAAGGCAAGCATAGAGTAACGGAAGGTAAGGAAGGCAAGGGAAAGCAGGGAAAGGCAAGTGTAACGGAAGGAACGGCACGGCAAGGGGAAACAAGGCTAAGGCACGACAACGCACGGCTAGGCAATGCACGGCAAGGCAAGGAAAGGGTAACGCATGGGAAAGCACGGTCAGGCGAGGCAAGGCTAAGGCATGAAAACGCCAGGCTAGGCAATGCACGGAAGGCAAGCAAAGAGTAACGGAAGGTAAGGAAGGAAAGGGAAAGCAAGGAAAGGCAAGTGTAACGGAAGGACCGGCACGGCAAGGGGAAACACGGCTAAGGCACGACAACGCACGCTAGGTAATGCACGGCAAGGCAAGGAAAGGGTAACCCATGGGAAAGCACGGTCAGGCGAGGCAAGGCTAAGGCACGACAACGCAAGGCTAGGCAATGCACGGAAAGCAAGCAAAGAGTAACGGAACGCAAGGAAGGCAAGGGAAAGCAAGGGAAGGCAAGGGTAACGGAAGGAACGGCACGGCAAGGGGTAACAAGGCTAAGGCACGACAACGCACGGCTAGGCAATGCACGGCAACGCAAGGAAAGGGTAACGCATGGGAAAGCACGGTCAGGCGAGGCAAGGCTAAGGCACGACAACGCAAGGCTAGGCAATGCACGGAAGGCAAGCAAAGAGTAACGGAAGGGAAGGAAGGTAAGGGAAAGCAAGGAAAGGCAAGTGTAACGGAAGGAACGGCACGGCCAGGGGAAACAATTCTAAGGCACGACAACGCACGCTAGGCAATGCACGGCAAGGCAAGGAAAGGGTAACGCATGGGAAAGCACGGTCAGGCGAGGGAAGGCTAAGGCATGACAACGCAAGGCTAGGCAATGCACGGAAAGCAAGCAAAGAGTAACGGAACGCAAGGAAGGCAAGGGAAAGCAAGGGAAGGCAAGGGTAACGGAAGGAACGGCACGGCAAGGGGTAAGAAGGCTAAGGCACGACAACGAAGGGCTAGGCAATGCACGGCAAGGCAAGGAAAGGGTAACGCAGGGGAAGGCACGGTCAGGTGGGGCAAGGATAAGGCACGACAATGCAAGGCTAGGCAATGCACGGCAAGGCAAGCAAAGGGTAACGCAAGGCAAGGCACGGTGAGGCAAGGCAAGGCTAATGCACGAAAACGCAAGGCTAGGCGATGCACGACAATGCAAGGAAAGCTTAAAGCAAAGGAAGGCAAGGTCAGGCGAGATAAGGCTAAGGCACGACAACGCAAGGCTAGGAAATTCAGGGAAGGCAAGCAAAGAGTAACGGAAGGAAAGGGAGGCAAGGCAAAGCCAGGCAAGGCAAGTGTAACAAAAGGCACGCCACGGCAAGGGGAAACAAGGCTAAGGCACGACACCGAAGGCTAGGCAATGCAGGGAAGGGAAGCAAAGAGTAACGGAAGGTAAGCAAGGCAAGGAAAAGCAAGGAAAGTCAAGGGGAACGAAAGGAACGGCACGGCAAGGGGAAACAAGGCTAAGGCACGGCAACGCAGGCTAGGCAATGCACGGCACGGCAAGGAAAGGGTAACGCATGGGAAAGCACGGTCAGGCGAGGCAAGGCTAAGGCACGACAACGCAAGGCTAGGCAATGCACGGAAGGCAAGCAAAGAGTAACGGAAGGTAAGGACGGCAAGGGAAAGGAAGGAAAGGCAAGTGTAACGGAAGGAACGGCACGGCAAGGGGAAACAAGGCTAAGGCACGACAACGCACGCTAGGCAATGCACGGCAAGGCAAGGAAAGGGTAACGCATGGGAAAGCACGGTCAGGCGAGGCAAGGCTAAGCCATGACAACGCAAGGCTAGGCAATGCACGGAAAGCAAGCAAAGAGTAACGGAAGGCAAGGAAGGCAAGGGAAAGCAAGGGAAGGCAAGGGTAACGGAAGGAACGGCACGGCAAGGGGTAAGAAGGCTAAGGCACGACAACGCAGGGCTAGGCAATGCACGGCAAGGCAAGGAAAGGGTAACGCAGGGGAAGGCACGGTCAGGTGAGGCAAGGATAAGGCACGACAATGCAAGGCTAGGCAATGCACGGCAAGGCAAGGAAAGAGTAACGGAAGGTAAGGAAGGCAAGGGAAAGCAAAGAAAGGCAAGTGTAACGGAAGGAACGGCACGGCAAGGGGAAACAAGGCTAAGGCACGACAACGCACGGCTAGGCAATGCACGGCAAGGCAAGCAAAGGGCAACGCAAGGAAAGGCACGGTGAGGCTAGGCAAGGCTAATGCACGAAAACGCAAGGCTAGGCGATGCACGACAATGCAAGGAAAGCTTAATGCAAAGGAAGGCACGGTCAGGCGAGATAAGGCTAAGGCACGACAACGCAAGGCTAGGCAATGCACGGAAGGCAAGCAAAGAGTTACTGAAGGTAAGGAAGGCAAGGGAAAGCAAGGAAAGGCAATGGTAACGGAAGGAACGGCACGGCAAGGGGAAACAAGGCTAAGGCACGACAACGCACGCTAGGCAATGCACGGCAAGGCAAGGAAAGGGTAACGCATGGGAAAGCACGGTCAGGCGAGGCAAGGCTAAGGCACGACAACCCAAGGCTAGGCAATGCACGGAAGGCAAGCAAAGAGAAACGGAAGGTAAGGAAGGAAATGGAAAGCAAAGAAAGGCAAGTGTAACGGAAGGAACGGCACGGCAAGGGGAAACAAGGCTAAGGCACGACAAGGCACGGCTAGGCAATGCACGGCAAGGCAAGCAAAGGGTAACGCAAGGAAAGGCACGGTGAGGCTAGGCAAGGCTAATGCACGAAAACGCAAGGCTAGGCGATGCACGACAATGCAAGGAAAGCTTAAAGCAAAGGAAGGCAAGGTCAGGCGAGATAAGGCAAAGGCACGACAACGCAAGGCTAGGAAATTCAGGGAAGGCAAGCAAAGAGTAACGGAATGTAAGGAAGGCAAGGGAAAGGAAGGAAAGGCAAGTGTAACGGAAGGAACGGCACGGCAAGGCGAAACAAGGCTAAGGCACGACAACGCACGGCTAGGAAATGCACGGCAAGGCAAGGAAAGGGTAACGCATGGGAAAGCACGGTAAGGCGAGGCAAGGCTAAGGCATGACAACGCAAGGCTAGGTAATGCACGGAAAGCAAGCAAAGAGTAACGGAACGCAAGGAAGGCAAGGGAAAGCAAGGAAAGGCAAGTGTAACGGAAGGAACGGCACGGCAAGGGGAAACAAGGCTAAGGCACGACAACGCACGCTAGGAAATGCACGGCAAGGCAAGGAAAGGGTAACGCAGGGGAAGTCACGCTCAGGTGAGGCTAGGATAAGGCACGACAATGCAAGGCTAGGCAATGCACGGCAAGGCAAGGAAAGAGTAACGGAAGGAAAGGAAGGCAAGGCAAAGCCAGGCAACGCAAGGGTAACAAAAGGCACGCCACGGCAAGGGGAAAGAAGGCTAAGGCACGACAACGGACGGCTAGGCAAAGCACGGCAAGGCAAGGAAAGGGTAACGCAAGGCAAGGCACGGTGAGGCTAGGCAAGGCTAATGCACGACAACGCAAGGCTAGGCAATGCACGACAATGCAAGGAAAGCTTAAAGCAAAGGAAGGCACGGTCAGGCGAGATAAGGCTAAGGCAGGACAAGGCAAGGCTAGGCAATGCAGGGAAGGGAAGCAAAGAGTAACGGAAGGTAAGCAAGGCAAGGAAAAGCAAGGAAAGTCAAGGGGAACGGAAGGAACGGCACGGCAAGGGGAAAGAAGGCTAAGGCACGGCAACGCAGGCTAGGCAATGCACGGCAAGGCAAGGAAAGGGTAACGCATGGGAAAGCACGGTCAGGCTAGGCAAGGCTAAGGCATGACAACGCAAGGCTAGGCAATGCACGGAAAGCAAGCAAAGAGTAACGGAACGCAAGGAAGGCAAGGGAAAGCAAGGAAACCCAAGTGTAACGGAAGGAACGGCACGGCAAGGGGAAACAAGGCTAAGGCACGACAACGCACGGCTAGGCAATGCACGACAATGCAAGGAAAGCTTAAAGCAAAGGAAGGCAAGGTCAGGCGAGATAAGGCAAATGCACGACAACGCAAGGCTAGGCAATTCAGGGAAGGCAAGCAAAGAGTAAAGAGGGTAAGCAAGGCAAGTAAAAGCAAGGAAAGTCAAGGGTAACGGAAGGAACGGCACGGCAAGGGGAAACAAGTCTAAGGCACGACACCGAACGCTAGGCAATGAACGGCAAGGCAAGGAAAGGGTTACGCATGGGAAAGCACGGTCAGGCGAGGCAAGGCTAAGGCATGACAACGCAAGGCTAGGCAATGCACGGAAAGCAAGCAAAGAGTAACGGAACGCAAGGAAGGCAAGGGAAAGCAAGGGAAGGTAAGGGTAACGGAAGGAACGGCACGGCAAGGGGAAACAAGGCTAAGGCACGACAACGCACGGCTAGGCAATGCACGGCAAGGCAAGGAAAGGGTAACGCATGGGAAAGCACGGTCAGGGGAGGCAAGGCTAAGGCATGACAACGCAAGGCTAGGCAATGCACGGAAAGCAAGCAAAGAGTAACGGAACGCAAGGAAGGCAAGGGAAAGCAAGGGAAGTCAAGGGTAACGGAAGGAACGGCACGGCAAGGGGTAAGAAGGCTAAGGCACGACAACGCAGGGCTAGGCAATGCACGGCAAGGCAAGGAAAGGGTAACGCAGGGGAAGGCACGGTCAGGTGATGGAAGGATAAGGCACGACAATGCAAGGCTAGGCAATGCACGGCAAGGCAAGGAAAGAGTAACGGAAGGTAAGGAAGGCAAGGGAAAGCAAAGAAAGGCAAGTGTAACGGAAGGAACGGCACAGCAAGGGGAAACAAGGCTAAGGCACGACAACGCACGGCTAGGCAATGCACGGCAAGGCAAGCAAAGGGTAACGCAAGGAAAGGCACGGTGAGGCTAGGCAAGGCTAATGCACGAAAACGCAAGGCTAGGCGATGCACGACAATGCAAGGAAAGCTTAAAGCAAAGGAAGGCAAGGTCAGGCGAGATAAGGCTAAGGCACGACAACGCAAGGCTAGGAAATTCAGGGAAGGCAAGCAAAGAGTAACGGAAGGTAAGCTAGGCAAGGAAAAGGAAGGACAGGCCAGGGTAACGGAAGGAACGGCACGGCAAGGGGAAACAAGTCTAAGGCACGACACCGAACGCTAGGCAATGAACGGCAAGGCAAGGAAAGTGTAACGCATTTGAAAGCACGGTCAGGCGAGGCAACGCTAAGGCACGACAACGCAAGGCTAGGCAATGCACGGAAGGCAAGCATAGACTAACGGAAGGTAAGGAAGGCAAGGGAAAGCAGGGAATGGCAAGTGTAACGGAAGGAACGGCACGGCAAGGGGAAAAAAGGCTAAGTCACGACAACGCACGCCTAGGCAATGCACGGCAAGGCAAGGAAAGGGTAACGCAGGGGAAAGCACGGTCAGGCGAGGCAAGGCTAAGGCACGACAACGCAAGGCTAGGCAATGCAAGGAAGGCAAGCAAAGAGTAACGGAAGGTAAGGAAGGCAAGGGAAAGCAAGGAAAGGCAAGTGTAACGGAAGGAACGGCACGGCAAGGGGAAACAAGACTAAGGCACGACAACGCACGCTAGGTAATGCACGGCAAGGCAAGGAAAGGGTAACCCATGGGAAAGCAGGGTCAGGCGAGGCAAGGCTAAGGCACGACAACGCAAGGCTAGGCAAAGCACGGAAAGCAAGCAAAGAGTAACGGAACGCAAGGAAGGCAAGGGAAAGCAAGGGAAGGCAAGGGTAACGGAAGGAACGGCACGGCAAGGGATAACAAGGCTAAGGCACGACAACGCAGGGCTAGGCAATGCACGACAATGCAAGGAAAGCTTAAAGCAAAGGAAGGCACGGTCAGGCGAGATAAGGCTAAGGCACGACAACGCAAGGCTAGGCAATGCAGGGAAGGGAAGCAAAGAGTAACGGAAAGTAAGCAACGCAAGGAAAAGCAAGGAAAGGCAAGGGAAACGGAAGGAACTGCACGGCAAGGGGAAACAAGGCTAAGGCACGGCAACGCAGGCTGGGCAATGCACGGCAAGGCAAGGAAAGGGTAACGCATGGGAAAGCACGTTCAGGCGAGGCAAGGCTAATGCCCGACAACGCAAGGCTAGGCAATGCCTGGAAGGCAAGCAAAGAGTAACGGAAGGTAAGGAAGGCAAGGGAAAGCAAAGAAAAGCAAGTGTAACGGAAGGAACGGCACGGCAAGGGGAAACAAGGCTAAGGCACGACAACGCACGGCTAGGCAATGCACGGCCAGGCAAGCAAAGGGTAACGCAAGGCAAGGCACGGTGAGGCTAGGCAAGGCTAATGCTCGAAAACGCAAGGCTAGGCAATGCACGACAATGCAAGGAAAGCTTAAAGCAAAGGAAGGCAAGGTCAGGCGAGATAAGGCAAAGGCACGACAACGCAAGGCTAGGCAATTCAGGGAAGGAAAGCAAAGAGTAACGGAAGGTAAGCAAGGCAAGGAAAAGCAAGGAAAGGGAAGGGTAACGGAAGGAACGGCACGGCAAGGGGAAACAAGTCTAAGGCACGACACCGAACGCTAGGCAATGAACGGCAAGGCAAGGAAAGGGTAACGCATGGGAAAGCACGGTCAGGCGAGGCACGGCTAAGGCACGACAACGCAAGGCTAGGCAATGCACGGAAGGGAAGCAAAGAGTAACGGAAGGTAAGGAAGGCAAGGGAAAGCAAGGAAAGGCAAGTGTAACGGAAGGAACGGCACGGCAAAGGGAAACAAGGCTAAGGCACGACAACGCACGCTAGGTAATGCACGGCAAGGCAAGGAAAGGGTAACGCATGGGAAAGCACGGTCAGGCGAGGCAAGGCTAAGGCACGACAACGCAAGGCTAGGCAATGCACGGAAAGCAAGCAAAGAGTAACGGAACGCAAGGAAGGCAAGGGAAAGCAAGGGAAGGCAAGGGTAACGGAAGGAACGGCACGGCAAGGGGTAACAAGGCTAAGGCACGACAACGCAGGGCTTGGCAATGCACGGCAAGGCAAGGAAAGGGTAACGCAGGGGAAGGCACGGTCAGGTGAGGCAAGGATAAGGCACGACAATGCAAGGCTAGGCAATGCACGGCAAGGCAAGGAAAGAGTAACGGAAGGAAAGGAAGGCAAGGCAACGCCAGGCAAGGCAAATGTAAGAAAAAGGCACGGCACAGCAAGGGGAAACAAGGCTAAGGCACGACAACGTACGGCTAGGCAATGCAAGGCAAGGCAAGGAAAGGGTAACGCAAGGCAAGGCACGGTGAGGCTAGGGAAGGCTAATGCACGACAACGCAAGGCTAGGCAATGCACGACAATGCAAGGAAAGCTTAAAGCAAAGGAAGGCACGGTCAGGCGAGATAAGGCTAAGGCACGACAACGCAAGGCTAGGCAATGCAGGGAAGGGAAGCAAAGAGTAACGGAAGGTAAGCAAGACAAGGAAAAGCAAGGAAAGTCGAGGGGAACGGAAGGAACGGCACGGCAAGGGGAAACAAGGCTAAGGCACGGCAACGCAGGCTAGGCAATGCACGGCAAGGCAAGGAAAGGGTAACGCATGGGAAAGCACGTTCAGGCGAGGCAAGGCTAAGGCACGACAACGCAAGGCTAGGCAATGCACGGAAGGCAAGCATAGAGTAACGGAAGGTAAGGAAGGCAAGGGAAAGCAAAGAAAGGCAAGTGTAACGGAAGGAACGGCACGGCAAGGGGAAACAAGGCTAAGGCACGACAACGCACGGCTAGGCAATGCACGGCAAGGAAAGCAAAGGGTAACGCAAGGAAAGGCACGGGGAGGCTAGGCAAGGCTAATGCACGACAACGCAAGGCTAAGCAATGCACGATAATGCAAGGAAAGCTTAAAGCAATGGAAGGCACGATCAGGCGAGATAAGGCTAAGGCACGACAACGCAAGGCTAGGCAATGCAGGGAAGGCAAGCAAAGAGTAACGGAAGGTAAGCAAGGCAAGGAAAAGCATGGAAAGGCAAGGGTAACGGAAGGAACGGCACGGCAAGGGGAAACAAGGCTAAGGCACGGCAACGCAGGCTAGGCAATTCACGGAAAGGCAAGGAAAGGGTAACGCATGGGAAAGCACGGTCAGGCGAGGCAAGGCTAAGGCATGACAACGCAAGGCTAGGCAATGCACGGCAAGGGAAGCAAAGGGTAACGCAAGGAAAGGCACGGTGAGGCTAGGCAAGGCTAATGCACGAAAACGCAAGGCTAGGCGATGCACGACAATGCAAGGAAAGCTTAAAGCAAAGGAAGGCAAGGTCAGGCGAGATAAGGCAAAGGCACGACAACGCAAGGCTAGGCAATTCAGGGAAGGCAAGCAAAGAGTAACGGAAGGTAAGCAAGGCAAGGAAAAGCAAGGAAAGGCAAGGGTAACGGAAGGAACGGCACGGCAAGGGGAAACAAGTCTAAGGCACGACACCGAACGCTAGGCAATGAACGGCAAGGCAAGGAAAGGGTAACGCATGGGAAAGCACGGTCAGGCGAGGCAAGGCTAAGGCACGACAACGCAAGGCTAGGCAATGCACGGAAGGCAAGCAAAGAGTAACGGAAGGTAAGGAAGGCAAGGGAAAGCAAGGAAAGGCAAGTGTAACGGAAGGAACGGCACGGCAAGGGGAAGCAAGGCTAAGGCTCGACAACGCACGCTAGGCAATGCACGGCAAGGCAAGGAAAGGGTAACGCATGGGAAAGCACGGTCAGGGGAGGCAAGGCTAAGGCATGACAACGCAAGGCTAGGCAATGCACGGAAAGAAAGCAAAGAGTAACGGAACGCAAGGAAGGCAAGGGAAAGAAAGGGAAGGCAAGGGTAACGGAAGGAACGGCACGGCAAGGGGTAAGAAGGCTAAGGCACGACAACGCAGGGCTAGGCAATGCACGGCAAGGCAAGGAAAGGGTAACGCAGGGGAAGGCACGGTCAGGTGAGGGAAGGATAAGGCACGACAATGCAAGGCTAGGCAATGCACGGCAAGGTAAGGAAAGAATAACGGAAGGTAAGGAAGGCAAGGGAAAGCAAAGAAAGGCAAGTGTAACGGAAGGAACGGCACAGCAAGGGGAAACAAGGCTAAGGCACGACAACGCACGGCTAGGCAATGCACGGCAAGGCAAGCAAAGGGTAACGCAAGGAAAGGCACGGTGAGGCTAGGCAAGGCTAATGCACGAAAACGCAAGGCTAGGCGATGCACGACAATGCAAGGAAAACTTAAAGCAAAGGAAGGCAAGGTCAGGCGAGATAAGGCTAAGGCACGACAACGCAAGGCTAGGAAATTCAGGGAAGGCAAGCAAAGAGTAACGGAAGGTAAGCTAGGCAAGGAAAAGGAAGGACAGGCCAGGGTAACGGAAGGAACGGCACGGCAAGGGGAAACAAGTATAAGGCACGACACCGAACGCTAGGCAATGAACGGCAAGGCAAGGAAAGTGTAACGCATTTGAAAGCACGGTCAGGCGAGGCAACGCTAAGGCACGACAACGCAAGGCTAGGCAATGCACGGAAGGCAAGCATAGAGTAACGGAAGGTAAGGAAGGCAAGGGAAAGCAGGGAAAGGCAAGTGTAACGGAAGGAACGGCACGGCAAGGGGAAACAAGGCTAAGGCACGACAACGCACGGCTAGGCAATGCACGGCAAGGCAAGGAAAGGGTAACGCATGGGAAAGCACGGTCAGGCGAGGCAAGGCTAAGGCATGAAAACGCAAGGCTAGGCAATGCACGGAAAGCAAGCAAAGAGTAACGGAACGCAAGGAAGGCAAGGGAAAGCAAGGAAAGGCAAGTGTAACGGAAGGAACGGCACGGCAAGGGGAAACAAGACTAAGGCACGACAACGCACGCTAGGTAATGCACGGCAAGGCAAGGAAAGGGTAACCCATGGGAAAGCAGGGTCAGGCGAGGCAAGGCTAAGGCACGACAACGCAAGGCTAGGCAAAGCACGGAAAGCAAGCAAAGAGTAACGGAACGCAAGGAAGGCAAGGGAAAGCAAGGGAAGGCAAGGGTAACGGAAGGAACGGCACGGCAAGGGGTAACAAGGCTAAGGCACGACAACGCAGGGCTAGGCAATGCACGACAATGCAAGGAAAGCTTAAAGCAAAGGAAGGCACGGTCAGGCGAGATAAGGCTAAGGCACGACAACGCAAGGCTAGGCAATGCAGGGAAGGGAAGCAAAGAGTAACGGAAAGTAAGCAAGGCAAGGAAAAGCAAGGAAAGGCAAGGGAAACGGAAGGAACTGCACGGCAAGGGGAAACAAGGCTAAGGCACGGCAACGCAGGCTGGGCAATGCACGGCAAGGCAAGGAAAGGGTAACGCATGGGAAAGCACGTTCAGGCGAGGCAAGGCTAATGCCCGACAACGCAAGGCTAGGCAATGCCCGGAAGGCAAGCAAAGAGTAACGGAAGGTAAGGAAGGCAAGGGAAAGCAAAGAAAAGCAAGTGTAACGGAAGGAACGGCACGGCAAGGGGAAACAAGGCTAAGGCACGACAACGCACGGCTAGGCAATGCACGGCCAGGCAAGCAAAGGGTAACGCAAGGCAAGGCACGGTGAGGCTAGGCAAGGCTAATGCTCGAAAACGCAAGGCTAGGCAATGCACGACAATGCAAGGAAAGCTTAAAGCAAAGGAAGGCAAGGTCAGGCGAGATAAGGCAAAGGCACGACAACGCAAGGCTAGGCAATTCAGGGAAGGAAAGCAAAGAGTAACGGAAGGTAAGCAAGGCAAGGAAAAGCAAGGAAAGGCAAGGGTAACGGAAGGAACGGCACGGCAAGGGGAAACAAGTCTAAGGCACGACACCGAACGCTAGGCAATGAACGGCAAGGCAAGGAAAGGGTAACGCATGGGAAAGCACGGTCAGGCGAGGCACGGCTAAGGCACGACAACGCAAGGCTAGGCAATGCACGGAAGGGAAGCAAAGAGTAACGGAAGGTAAGGAAGGCAAGGGAAAGCAAGGAAAGGCAAGTGTAACGGAAGGAACGGCACGGCAAAGGGAAACAAGGCTAAGGCACGACAACGCACGCTAGGTAATGCACGGCAAGGCAAGGAAAGGGTAACGCATGGGAAAGCACGGTCAGGCGAGGCAAGGCTAAGGCACGACAACGCAAGGCTAGGCAATGCACGGAAAGCAAGCAAAGAGTAACGGAACGCAAGGAAGGCAAGGGAAAGCAAGGGAAGGCAAGGGTAACGGAAGGAACGGCACGGCAAGGGGTAACAAGGCTAAGGCACGACAACGCAGGGCTTGGCAATGCACGGCAAGGCAAGGAAAGGGTAACGCAGGGGAAGGCACGGTCAGGTGAGGCAAGGATAAGGCACGACAATGCAAGGCTAGGCAATGCACGGCAAGGCAAGGAAAGAGTAACGGAAGGAAAGGAAGGCAAGGCAACGCCAGGCAAGGCAAATGTAAGAAAAAGGCACGGCACAGCAAGGGGAAACAAGGCTAAGGCACGACAACGTACGGCTAGGCAATGCAAGGCAAGGCAAGGAAAGGGTAACGCAAGGCAAGGCACGGTGAGGCTAGGGAAGGCTAATGCACGACAACGCAAGGCTAGGCAATGCACGACAATGCAAGGAAAGCTTAAAGCAAAGGAAGGCACGGTCAGGCGAGATAAGGCTAAGGCACGACAACGCAAGGCTAGGCAATGCAGGGAAGGGAAGCAAAGAGTAACGGAAGGTAAGCAAGACAAGGAAAAGCAAGGAAAGTCGAGGGGAACGGAAGGAACGGCACGGCAAGGGGAAATAAGGCTAAGGCACGGCAACGCAGGCTAGGCAATGCACGGCAAGGCAAGGAAAGGGTAACGCATGGGAAAGCACGTTCAGGCGAGGCAAGGCTAAGGCACGACAACGCAAGGCTAGGCAATGCACGGAAGGCAAGCATAGAGTAACGGAAGGTAAGGAAGGCAAGGGAAAGCAAAGAAAGGCAAGTGTAACGGAAGGAACGGCACGGCAAGGGGAAACAAGGCTAAGGCACGACAACGCACGGCTAGGCAATGCACGGCAAGGAAAGCAAAGGGTAACGCAAGGAAAGGCACGGGGAGGCTAGGCAAGGCTAATGCACGACAACGCAAGGCTAAGCAATGCACGATAATGCAAGGAAAGCTTAAAGCAATGGAAGGCACGATCAGGCGAGATAAGGCTAAGGCACGACAACGCAAGGCTAGGCAATGCAGGGAAGGCAAGCAAAGAGTAACGGAAGGTAAGCAAGGCAAGGAAAAGCATGGAAAGGCAAGGGTAACGGAAGGAACGGCACGGCAAGGGGAAACAAGGCTAAGGCACGGCAACGCAGGCTAGGCAATTCACGGAAAGGCAAGGAAAGGGTAACGCATGGGAAAGCACGGTCAGGCGAGGCAAGGCTAAGGCATGACAACGCAAGGCTAGGCAATGCACGGCAAGGGAAGCAAAGGGTAACGCAAGGAAAGGCACGGTGAGGCTAGGCAAGGCTAATGCACGAAAACGCAAGGCTAGGCGATGCACGACAATGCAAGGAAAGCTTAAAGCAAAGGAAGGCAAGGTCAGGCGAGATAAGGCAAAGGCACGACAACGCAAGGCTAGGCAATTCAGGGAAGGCAAGCAAAGAGTAACGGAAGGTAAGCAAGGCAAGGAAAAGCAAGGAAAGGCAAGGGTAACGGAAGGAACGGCACGGCAAGGGGAAACAAGTCTAAGGCACGACACCGAACGCTAGGCAATGAACGGCAAGGCAAGGAAAGGGTAACGCATGGGAAAGCACGGTCAGGCGAGGCAAGGCTAAGGCACGACAACGCAAGGCTAGGCAATGCACGGAAGGCAAGCAAAGAGTAACGGAAGGTAAGGAAGGCAAGGGAAAGCAAGGAAAGGCAAGTGTAACGGAAGGAACGGCACGGCAAGGGGAAGCAAGGCTAAGGCTCGACAACGCACGCTAGGCAATGCACGGCAAGGCAAGGAAAGGGTAACGCATGGGAAAGCACGGTCAGGGGAGGCAAGGCTAAGGCATGACAACGCAAGGCTAGGCAATGCACGGAAAGAAAGCAAAGAGTAACGGAACGCAAGGAAGGCAAGGGAAAGAAAGGGAAGGCAAGGGTAACGGAAGGAACGGCACGGCAAGGGGTAAGAAGGCTAAGGCACGACAACGCAGGGCTAGGCAATGCACGGCAAGGCAAGGAAAGGGTAACGCAGGGGAAGGCACGGTCAGGTGAGGGAAGGATAAGGCACGACAATGCAAGGCTAGGCAATGCACGGCAAGGTAAGGAAAGAATAACGGAAGGTAAGGAAGGCAAGGGAAAGCAAAGAAAGGCAAGTGTAACGGAAGGAACGGCACAGCAAGGGGAAACAAGGCTAAGGCACGACAACGCACGGCTAGGCAATGCACGGCAAGGCAAGCAAAGGGTAACGCAAGGAAAGGCACGGTGAGGCTAGGCAAGGCTAATGCACGAAAACGCAAGGCTAGGCGATGCACGACAATGCAAGGAAAACTTAAAGCAAAGGAAGGCAAGGTCAGGCGAGATAAGGCTAAGGCACGACAACGCAAGGCTAGGAAATTCAGGGAAGGCAAGCAAAGAGTAACGGAAGGTAAGCTAGGCAAGGAAAAGGAAGGACAGGCCAGGGTAACGGAAGGAACGGCACGGCAAGGGGAAACAAGTATAAGGCACGACACCGAACGCTAGGCAATGAACGGCAAGGCAAGGAAAGTGTAACGCATTTGAAAGCACGGTCAGGCGAGGCAACGCTAAGGCACGACAACGCAAGGCTAGGCAATGCACGGAAGGCAAGCATAGAGTAACGGAAGGTAAGGAAGGCAAGGGAAAGCAGGGAAAGGCAAGTGTAACGGAAGGAACGGCACGGCAAGGGGAAACAAGGCTAAGGCACGACAACGCACGGCTAGGCAATGCACGGCAAGGCAAGGAAAGGGTAACGCATGGGAAAGCACGGTCAGGCGAGGCAAGGCTAAGGCATGAAAACGCAAGGCTAGGCAATGCACGGAAGGCAAGCAAAGAGTAACGGAAGGTAAGGAAGGAAAGGGAAAGCAAGGAAAGGCAAGTGTAACGGAAGGACCGGCACGGCAAGGGGAAACAAGACTAAGGCACGACAACGCACGCTAGGTAATGCACGGCAAGGCAAGGAAAGGGTAACCCATGGGAAAGCACGGTCAGGCGAGGCAAGGCTAAGGCACGACAACGCAAGGCTAGGCAATTCACGGAAAGCAAGCAAAGAGTAACGGAACGCAAGGAAGGCAAGGGAAAGCAAGGGAAGGCAAGGGTAACGGAAGGAACGGCACGGCAAGGGGTAACAAGTCTAAGGCACGACAACGCAGGGCTAGGCAATGCACGGCAAGGCAAGGAAGGGTAACGCAGGGGAAGGCACGGTCAGGTGAGGCAAGGATAAGGCACGACAATGCAAGGCTAGGCAATGCACGGCAAGGCAAGGAAAGAGTAACGGAAGGAAAGGAAGGCAAGGCAAAGTCAGGCAAGGCAAGTGTAACAAAAGCCACGCCACGGCAAGGGGAAACAAGGCTAAGGCACGACAACGCACGGCTAGGCAATGCACGGCAAGGCAAGGAAAGGTAACGCAAGGTAAGGCACGGTGAGGCTAGGCAAGGCTAATGCACGACAACGCAAGGCTAGGCAATGCACGACAATGCAAGGAAAGCTTAAAGCAAAGGAAGGCACGGTCATGCGAGATAAGTCTAAGGCACGACAACGCAAGGCTAGGCAATGCAGGGAAGGGAAGCAAAGGGTAACCGAAGGTAAGGAAGGCAAGAGAAAGCAAAGAAAAGCAAGTGTAACGGAAGGAACGGCACGGCAAGGGGAAACAAGGCTAAGGCACGACAACGCACGGCTAGTCAATGCACGGCAAGGCAAACAAAGGGTAACGCAAGGAAAGGCACGGTGAGGCTAGGCAAGGCTAATGCTCGAAAACGCAAGGCTAGGCAATGCACGACAATGCAAGGAAAGCTTAAAGCAAAGGAAGGCCAGGTCAGGCGAGATAAGGCAAAGGCACGACAACGCAAGGCTAGGCAATTCAGGGAAGGCAAGCAAAGAGTAACGGAAGGTAAGGAAGGCAAGGAAAAGCAAGGAAAGGCAAGGGTAACGGAAGGAACGGCACGGCAAGGGGAAACAAGTCTAACGCACGACACCGAACGCTAGGCAATGAACGGCAAGGCAAGGAACGGGTAAGGCATGGGAAAGCACGGTCAGGCGAGGCAAGGCTAAGGCACGACAACGCAAGGCTAGGCAATGCACGGAAGGCAAGCAAAGAGTAACGGAAGGTAAGGAAGGCAAGGGAAAGCAAGGAAAGGCAAGAGTAACGGAAGGAACGGCACGGCAAAGGGAAACAAGGCTAAGGCACGACAACGCACGCTAGGTAATGCACGGCAAGGCAAGGAAAGGGTAACGCATGGGAAAGCACGGTCAGGCGAGGCAAGGCTAAGGCAGGACAACGCAAGGCTAGGCAATGCACGGAAAGCAAGCAAAGAGTAACGGAACGCAAGGAAGGCAAGGGAAAGCAAGGGAAGGCAAGGGTAACGGAAGGAACGGCACGGCAAGGGGTAACAAGGCTAAGGCACGACAACGCAGGGCTAGGCAATGCACGGCAAGGCAAGGAAAGGGTAACGCAGGGGAAGGCACGGTCAGGTGAGGCAAGGATAAGGCACGACAATGCAAGGCTAGGCAATGCACGGCAAGGCAAGGAAAGAGTAACGGAAGGAAAGGAAGGCAAGGCAATGCCAGGCAAGGCAAATGTAAGAAAAAGGCACGGCACAGCAAGGGGAAACAAGGCTAAGGCACGACAACGCACGGCTAGGCAATGCACGGCAAGGCAAGGAAAGGGTAACGCAGGGGAAGGCACGGTCAGGTGAGGCAAGGATAAGGCACGACAATGCAAGGCTAGGCAATGCACGGCAAGGCAAGGAAAGAGTAACGGAAGGAACGGAAGGCAAGGCAAAGCCAGGCAAGGCAAGTGTAACAAAAGGCACGCAACGGCAAGGGGAAACAAGGCTAAGGCACGGCAACACACGGCTAGGAAATGCACGGCAAGGCAAGGAAAGGGTAACGCAAGGCAAGGCACGGTGAGGCTAGGCAAGGCTAATGCACGAAAACGCAAGGCTAGGCGATGCACGACAATGCAAGGAAAGCTTAAAGCAAAGGAAGGCAAGGTCAGGCGAGATAAGGCAAAGGCACGACAACGCAAGGCTAGGCAATTCAGGGAAGGCAAGCAAAGAGTAACGGAAGGTAAGCAAGGCAAGGAAAAGCAAGGAAAGGCAAGGGTAACGGAAGGAACGGCACGGCAAGGGGAAACAAGTCTAAGGCACGACACCGAACGCTAGGCAATGAACGGCAAGGCAAGGAAAGGGTAACGCATGGGAAAGCACGGTCAGGCGAGGCAAGGCTAAGGCACGACAACGCAAGGCTAGGCAATGCACGGAAGGCAAGCAAAGAGTAACGGAAGGTAAGGAAGGCAAGGGAAAGCAAGGAAAGGCAAGTGTAACGGAAGCAACGGCACGGCAAGGGGAAACAAGGCTAAGGCACGACAACGCACGCTAGGTAATGCACGGCAAGGCAAGGAAAGGGTAACGCATGGGAAAGCACGGTCAGGCGAGGCAAGGCTAAGGCACGACAACGCAAGGCTAGGCAATGCACGGAAAGCAAGCAAAGAGTAACGGAACGCAAGGAAGGCAAGGGAAAGCAAGGGAAGGCAAGGGTAACGGAAGGAACGGCACGGCAAGGGGTAACAAGGCTAAGGCACGACAACGCAGGGCTTGGCAATGCACGGCAAGGCAAGGAAAGGGTAACGCAGGGGAAGGCACGGTCAGGTGAGGCAAGGATAAGGCACGACAATGCAAGGCTAGGCAATGCACGGCAAGGCAAGGAAAGAGTAACGGAAGGAAAGGAAGGCAAGGCAACGCCAGGCAAGGCAAATGTAAGAAAAAGGCACGGCACAGCAAGGGGAAACAAGGCTAAGGCACGACAACGTACGGCTAGGCAATGCAAGGCAAGGCAAGGAAAGGGTAACGCAAGGCAAGGCACGGTGAGGCTAGGGAAGGCTAATGCACGACAACGCAAGGCTGGGCAATGCACGACAATGCAAGGAAAGCTTAAAGCAAAGGAAGGCACGGTCAGGCGAGATAAGGCTAAGGCACGACAACGCAAGGCTAGGCAATGCAGGGAAGGGAAGCAAAGAGTAACGGAAGGTAAGCAAGGCAAGGAAAAGCAAGGAAAGGCAAGGGTAACGGAAGGAACTGCACGGCAAGGGGAAACAAGGCTAAGGCACGGCAACGCACGGCTAGGCAATGCACGGCCAGGCAAGGAAAGGGTAACGCAAGGCAAGGCACTGTCAGGCGAGCAAAGGTTAAGGCACGACAACGCAAGCTAGGCAATGCACGGCAAGGGAAGGAAAGGGTAACGCAAGGGAAGGCACGGTCGGGTGAGGAAAGGCTAATGCACGACCATGCAAAGCTAGGCAGTGCACGGCAAGGCAAGGAAAGAGTAACGGAAGGAAAGGAAGGCAAGGCAAAGCCAGGCAAGGCAAGTGTAACAAAAGGCACGGCACGGCAAGGGTAAACAAGGCTAAGGCACGACAACGCACAGCTAGGCAATGCACGGCAAGGGAAGGAAAGGGTAACGCAATTCAAGGCACGGTCAGGCGAGGTAAGGATAAGGCACGACAACGCAAGGCTAGGCAATGCACGGAAGGCAAGCAAAGAGTAACGGAAGGTAAGGAAGGCAAGGGAAAGCAAGGAAAGGCAAGTGTAACGTAAGGAACGGCACGGCAAGGGGAAACAAGTCTAAGGCACGGCAACGTAGGCTAGGCAATGCACGGCAAGGCAAGGAAAGGGTAACGCAAGGAAAGGCACGGTGAGGCTAGGCAAGGCTAATGCACGAAAACGCAAGGCTAGGCGATGCACGACAATGAAAGGAAAGCTTAAAGAAAGGAAGGCAAGGTCAGGCGAGATAAGGCTAAGGCACGACAACGCAAGGCTAGGAAATTCAGGGAAGGCAAGCAAAGAGTAACGGAAGGTAAGCAAGGCAAGGAAAAGGAAGGAAAGGCCAGGGTAACGTAAGGAACGGCACGGCAAGGGGAAACAAGTCTAAGGCACGGCAACGTAGGCTAGGCAATGCACGGCAAGGCAAGGAAAGGGTAACGCATGGGAAAGCACGTTCAGGCGAGGCAAGGCTAAGGCACGACAACGCAAGGCTAGGCAATGCACGGAAGGCAAGCATAGAGTAACGGAAGGTAAGGAAGGCAAGGGAAAGCAAAGAAAGGCAAGTGTAACGGAAGGAACGGCACGGCAAGGGGAAACAAGGCTAAGGCACGACAACGCACGGCTAGGCAATGCACGGCAAGGAAAGCAAAGGGTAACGCAAGGAAAGGCACGGTGAGGCTAGGCAAGGCTAATGCACGACAACGCAAGGCTAAGCAATGCACGACAATGCAAGGAAAGCTTAAAGCAATGGAAGGCACGATCAGGCGAGATAAGGCTAAGGCACGACAACGCAAGGCTAGGCAATGCAGGGAAGGCAAGCAAAGAGTAACGGAAGGTAAGCAAGGCAAGGAAAAGCATGGAAAGGCAAGGGTAACGGAAGGAACGGCACGGCAAGGGGAAACAAGGCTAAGGCACGGCAACGCAGGCTTGGCAATGCACGGAAAGGCAAGGAAAGGGTAACGCATGGGAAAGCACGGTCAGGCGAGGCAAGGCTAAGGCATGACAACGCAAGTCTAGGCAATGCACGGCAAGGCAAGCAAAGGGTAACGCAAGGAAAGGCACGGTGAGGCTAGGCAAGGCTAATGCACGAAAACGCAAGGCTAGGCGATGCACGACAATGCAAGGAAAGCTTAAAGCAAAGGAAGGCAAGGTCAGGCGAGATAAGGCAAAGGCACGACAACGCAAGGCTAGGCAATTCAGGGAAGGCAAGCAAAGAGTAACGGAAGGTAAGCAAGGCAAGGAAAAGCAAGTAAAGGCAAGGGTAACGGAAGGAACGGCACGGCAAGGGGAAACAAGTCTAAGGCACGACACCGAACGCTAGGCAATGAACGGCAAGGCAAGGAAAGGGTAACGCATGGGAAAGCACGGTCAGGCGAGGCAAGGCTAAGGCACGACAACGCAAGGCTAGGCAATGCACGGAAGGCAAGCAAAGAGTAACGGAAGGTAAGGAAGGAAAGGGAAAGCAAGGAAAGGCAAGTGTAACGGAAGGAACGGCACGGCAAGGGGAAGCAAGGCTAAGGCTCGACAACGCACGCTAGGCAATGCACGGCAAGGCAAGGAAAGGGTAACGCATGGGAAAGCACGGTCAGGGGAGGCAAGGCTAAGGCATGACAACGCAAGGCTAGGCAATGCACGGAAAGCAAGCAAAGAGTAACGGAACGCAAGGAAGGCAAGGGAAAGCAAGGGAAGGCAAGGGTAACGGAAGGAACGGCACGGCAAGGGGTAAGAAGGCTAAGGCACGACAACGCAGGGCTAGACAATGCACGGCAAGGCAAGGAAAGGGTAACGCAGGGGAAGGCACGGTCAGGTGAGGGAAGGATAAGGCACGACAATGCAAGGCTAGGCAATGCACGGCAAGGCAAGGAAAGAATAACGGAAGGTAAGGAAGGCAAGGGAAAGCAAAGAAAGGCAAGTGTAACGGAAGGAACGGCACAGCAAGGGGAAACAAGGCTAAGGCACGACAACGCACGGCTAGGCAATGCACGGCAAGGCAAGCAAAGGGTAACGCAAGGAAAGGCACGGTGAGGCTAGGCAAGGCTAATGCACGAAAACGCAAGGCTAGGCGATGCACGACAATGCAAGGAAAGCTTAAAGCAAAGGAAGGCAAGGTCAGGCGAGATAAGGCTAAGGCACGACAACGCAAGGCTAGGAAATTCAGGGAAGGCAAGCAAAGAGTAACGGAAGGTAAGCTAGGCAAGGAAAAGGAAGGACAGGCCAGGGTAACGGAAGGAACGGCACGGCAAGGGGAAACAAGTATAAGGCACGACACCGAACGCTAGGCAATGAACGGCAAGGCAAGGAAAGTGTAACGCATTTGAAAGCACGGGCAGGCGAGGCAACGCTAAGGCACGACAACGCAAGGCTAGGCAATGCACGGAAGGCAAGCATAGAGTAACGGAAGGTAAGGAAGGCAAGGGAAAGCAGGGAAAGGCAAGTGTAACGGAAGGAACGGCACGGCAAGGGGAAACAAGGCTAAGGCACGACAACGCACGGCTAGGCAATGCACGGCAAGGCAAGGAAAGGGTAACCCATGGGAAAGCACGGTCAGGCGAGGCAAGGCTAAGGCACGACAACGCAAGGCTAGGCAATGCACGGAAAGCAAGCAAAGAGTAACGGAACGCAAGGAAGGCAAGGGAAAGCAAGGGAAGGCAAGGGTAACGGAAGGAACGGCACGGCAAGGGGTAACAAGGCTAAGGCACGACAACGCAGGGCTAGGCAATGCACGGCAAGGCAAGGAAGGGTAACGCAGGGGAAGGCACGGTCAGGTGAGGCAAGGATAAGGCACGACAATGCAAGGCTAGGCAATGCACGGCAAGGCAAGGAAAGGTAACGCAAGGTAAGGCACGGTGAGGCTAGGCAAGGCTAATGCACGACAACGCAAGGCTAGGCAATGCACGACAATGCAAGGAAAGCTTAAAGCAAAGGAAGGCACGGTCATGCGAGATAAGGCTAAGGCACGACAACGCAAGGCTAGGCAATGCAGGGAAGGGCAGCAAAGGGTAACGGAAGGTAAGGAAGGCAAGAGATAGCAAAGAAAAGCAAGTGTAACGGAAGGAACGGCACGGCAAGGGGAAACAAGGCTAAGGCACGACAACGCACGGCTAGTCAATGCACGGCAAGGCAAGCAAAGGGTAACGCAAGGAAAGGCACGGTGAGGCTAGGCAAGGCTAATGCTCGAAAACGCAAGGCTAGGCAATGCACGACAATGCAAGGAAAGCTTAAAGCAAAGGAAGGCCAGGTCAGGCGAGATAAGGCAAAGGCACGACAACGCAAGGCTAGGCAATTCAGGGAAGGCAAGCAAAGAGTAACGGAAGGTAAGCAAGGCAAGGAAAAGCAAGGAAAGGCAAGGGTAACGGAAGGAACGGCACGGCAAGGGGAAACAAGGCTAAGGCACGGCAACGCAGGCTAGGCAATGCACGGCAAGGCAAGGAAAGGGTAACGCATGGGAAAGCACGGTCAGGCGAGGCAAGGCTAAGGCATGACAACGCAAAGCTAGGCAATGCACGGAAAGCAAGCAAAGAGTAACGGAACGCAAGGAAGGCAAGGGAAAGCAAGGGAAGGTAAGGGTAACGGAAGGAACGGCACGGCAAGGGGAAACAAGGCTAAGGCACGACAACGCACGGCTAGGCAATGCACGGCAAGGCAAGCAAAGGGTAACGCAAGGCAAGGCACGGTGAGGCTAGGCAAGGCTAATGCACGAAAACGCAAGGCTAGGCAATGCACGACAATGCAAGGAAAGCTTAAAGCAAAGGAAGGCAAGGTCAGGCGAGATAAGGCAAATGCACGACAAGGCAAGGCTAGGCAATTCAGGGAAGGCAAGCAAAGAGTAACGGAAGGTAAGGAAGGCAAGGGAAAGCAGGGAAAGGCAAGTGTAACGGAGGGAACGGCACGGCAAGGGGAAACAAGTCTAAGGCACGACAACGCACGCTAGGCAATGCACGGCAAGGCAAGGAAAGGGTAACGCATGGGAAAGCACGATCAGGCGAGGCAAGGCTAAGGCATGACAACGCAAGGCTAGGCAATGCACGGAACGCAAGCAAAGAGTAACGGAACGCAAGGAAGGCAAGGGAAAGCAAGGGAAGGCAAGGGTAACGGAAGGAACGGCACGGCAAGGGGAAACAAGGCTAAGGCACGGCAACGTAGGCTAGGCAATGCACGGCAAGGCAAGGAAAGGGTAACACATGGGAAAGCACGTTCAGGCGAGGCAAGGCTAAGGCACGACAACGCAAGGCTAGGCAATGCACGGAAGGCAAGCAAAGAGTAACGGAAGGTAAGGAAGGCAAGGGAAAGCAAAGAAAGGCAAGTGTAACGGAAGGAACGGCACGGCAAGGGGAAACAAGGCTAAGGCACGACAACGCACGGCTAGTCAATGCACGGCAAGGCAATCAAAGGGTATCGCAAGGAAAGGCACGGTGAGGCTAGGCAAGGCTAATGCACGAAAACGCAAGGCTAGGCGATGCACGACAATGCAAGGAAAGCTTAAAGCAAAGGAAGGCAAGGTCAGGCGAGATAAGGCTAAGGCACGACAACGCAAGGCTAGGAAATTCAGGGAAGGCAAGCAAAGAGTAACGGAAGGTAAGCAAGGCAAGGAAAAGGAAGGAAAGGCCAGGGTAACGGAAGGAACGGCACGGCAAGGGGAAACAAGGCTAAGGCACGGCAACGCAGGCTAGGCAATGCACGGAAAGGCAAGGAAAGGGTAACGCATGGGTAAGCACGGTCAGGCGAGGCAAGGCTAATGCATGACAACGCAAGGCTAGGCAATGCACGGAAAGCAAGCAAAGTGTAACGGAACGCAAGGAAGGCAAGGGAAAGCAAGGAAAGGCAAGTGTAACGGAAGGAACGGCACGGCAAGGGGAAACAAGGCTAAGGCACGACAACGCACGCTAGGAAATGCACGGCAAGGCAAGGAAAGGGTAACGCAGGGGAAGTCACGCTCAGGTGAGGCTAGGATAAGGCACGACAATGCAAGGCTAGGCAATGCACGGCAAGGCAAGGAAAGAGTAACGGAAGGAAAGGAAGGCAAGGCAAAGCCAGCCAAGGCAAGGGTAACAAAAGGCACGCCACGGCAAGGGGAAAGAAGGCTAAGGCACGACAACGCACGGCTAGGCAAAGCACGGCAAGGCAAGGAAAGGGTAACGCAAGGCAAGGAACGGTGAGGCTAGGCAAGGCTAATGCACGACAACGCAAGGCTAGGCAATGCACGACAATGCAAGGAAAGCTTAAAGCAAAGGAAGGCACGGTCAGGCGAGATAAGGCTAAGGCACGACAAGGCAAGGCTAGGCAATGCAGGGAAGGGAAGCAAAGAGTAACGGAAGGTAAGCAAGGCAAGGAAAAGCAAGGAAAGTCAAGGGGAACGGAAGGAACGGCACGGCAAGGGGAAAAAAGGCTAAGGCACGGCAACGCAGGCTAGGCAATGCACGGCAAGGCAAGGAAAGGGTAACGCATGGGAAAGCACGGTCAGGCGAGGCAAGGCTAAGGCATGACAACGCAAAGCTAGGCAATGCACGGAAAGCAAGCAAAGAGTAACGGAACGCAAGGAAGGCAAGGGAAAGCAAGGGAAGGTAAGGGTAACGGAAGGAACGGCACGGCAAGGGGAAACAAGGCTAAGGCACGACAACGCACGGCTAGGCAATGCACGGCAAGGCAAGCAAAGGGTAACGCAAGGCAAGGCACGGTGAGGCTAGGCAAGGCTAATGCACGAAAACGCAAGGCTAGGCAATGCACGACAATGCAAGGAAAGCTTAAAGCAAAGGAAGGCAAGGTCAGGCGAGATAAGGCAAATGCACGACAAGGCAAGGCTAGGCAATTCAGGGAAGGCAAGCAAAGAGTAACGGAAGGTAAGGAAGGCAAGGGAAAGCAGGGAAAGGCAAGTGTAACGGAGGGAACGGCACGGCAAGGGGAAACAAGTCTAAGGCACGACAACGCACGCTAGGCAATGCACGGCAAGGCAAGGAAAGGGTAACGCATGGGAAAGCACGGTCAGGCGAGGCAAGGCTAAGGCATGACAACGCAAGGCTAGGCAATGCACGGAAAGCAAGCAAAGAGTAACGGAACGCAAGGAAGGCAAGGGAAAGGAAGGGAAGGCAAGGGTAACGGAAGGAACGGCACGTCAAGGGGTAAGACGGCTAAGGCACGACAACGCAGGGCTAGGCAATGCACGGCAAGGCAAGGAAAGGGTAACGCAGGGGAAGGCACGGTCAGGTGAGGCAAGGATAAGGCACGACAATGCAAGGCTAGGCAATGCACGGCAAGGCAAGGAAAGAGTAACGGAAGGTAAGGAAGGAAAGGGAAAGCAAAGAAAGGCAAGTGTAACGGAAGGAACGGCACGGCAAGGGGAAACAAGGCTAAGGCACGACAACGCACGGCTAGGCAATGCACGGCAAGGGAAACAAAGGGTAACGCAAGGAAAGGCACGGTGAGGCTAGGCAAGGCTAATGCACGAAAACGCAAGGCTAGGCGATGCACGACAATGCAAGGAAAGCTTAAAGCAAAGGAAGGCAAGGTCAGGCGAGATAAGGCTAAGGCACGACAACGCAAGGCTAGGAAATTCAGGGAAGGCAAGCCAAGAGTAACGGAATGTAAGGAAGGCAAGGGAAAGCAAGGAAAGGCAAGTGTAACGGAAGGAACGGCACGGCAAGGCGAAACAAGGCTAAGGCACGACAACGCACGGCTAGGCAATGCACGGCAAGGCAAGGAAAGGGTAACGCATGGGAAAGCACGGTCAGGCGAGGCAAGGCTAAGGCATGACAACGCAAGGCTAGGCAATGCACGGAAAGCAAGCAAAGAGTAACGGAACGCAAGGAAGGCAAGGGAAAGCAAGGAAACCCAAGTGTAACGGAAGGAACGGCACGGCAAGGGGAAACAAGGCTAAGGCACGACAACGCACGGCTAGGCAATGCACGGCAAGGCAAGGAAAGCTTAAAGCAAAGGAAGGCAAGGTCAGGCGAGATAAGGCAAATGCACGACAACGCAAGGCTAGGCAATTCAGGGAAGGCAAGCAAAGAGTAAAGAGGGTAAGCAAGGCAAGTAAAAGCAAGGAAAGGCAAGGGTAACGGAAGGAACGGCACGGCAAGGGGAAACAAGGCTAAGGCACGACACCGAACGCTAGGCAATGAACGGCAAGGCAAGGAAAGGGTAACGCATGGGAAAGCACGTTCAGGCGAGGCAAGGCTAAGGCACGACAACGCAAGGCTAGGCAATGCACGGAAGGCAAGCAAAGAGTAACGGAAGGTAAGGAAGGCAAGGGAAAGCAAGGAAAGGAAAGTGTAACGGAAGGAACGGCACGGCAAGGGGAAGCAAGGCTAAGGCACGACAACGCACGCTAGGCAATGCACGGCAAGGCAAGGAAAGGGTAACGCATGGGAAAGCACGGTCAGGGGAGGCAAGGCTAAGGCATGACAACGCAAGGCTAGGCAATGCACGGAAAGCAAGCAAAGAGTAACGGAACGCAAGGAAGGCAAGGGAAAGCAAGGGAAGTCAAGGGTAACGGAAGGAACGGCACGGCAAGGGGTAAGAAGGCTAAGGCACGACAACGCAGGGCTAGGCAATGCACGGCAAGGCAAGGAAAGGGTAACGCAGGGGAAGGCACGGTCAGGTGATGGAAGGATAAGGCACGACAATGCAAGGCTAGGCAATGCACGGCAAGGCAAGGAAAGAGTAACGGAAGGTAAGGAAGGCAAGGGAAAGCAAAGAAAGGCAAGTGTAACGGAAGGAACGGCACAGCAAGGGGAAACAAGGCTAAGGCACGACAACGCACGGCTAGGCAATGCACGGCAAGGCAAGCAAAGGGTAACGCAAGGAAAGGCACGGTGAGGCTAGGCAAGGCTAATGCACGAAAACGCAAGGCTAGGCGATGCACGACAATGCAAGGAAAGCTTAAAGCAAAGGAAGGCAAGGTCAGGCGAGATAAGGCTAAGGCACGACAACGCAAGGCTAGGAAATTCAGGGAAGGCAAGCAAAGAGTAACGGAAGGTAAGCTAGGCAAGGAAAAGGAAGGACAGGCCAGGGTAACGGAAGGAACGGCACGGCAAGGGGAAACAAGTCTAAGGCACGACACCGAACGCTAGGCAATGAACGGCAAGGCAAGGAAAGTGTAACGCATTTGAAAGCACGGTCAGGCGAGGCAACGCTAAGGCACGACAACGCAAGGCTAGGCAATGCACGGAAGGCAAGCATAGAGTAACGGAAGGTAAGGAAGGCAAGGGAAAGCAGGGAATGGCAAGTGTAACGGAAGGAACGGCACGGCAAGGGGAAAAAAGGCTAAGTCACGACAACGCACGGCTAGGCAATGCACGGCAAGGCAAGGAAAGGGTAACGCAGGGGAAAGCACGGTCAGGCGAGGCAAGGCTAAGGCATGACAACGCAAGGCTAGGCAATGCACGGAAGGCAAGCAAAGAGTAACGGAAGGTAAGGAAGGCAAGGGAAAGCAAGGAAAGGCAAGTGTAACGGAAGGAACGGCACGGCAAGGGGAAACAAGGCTAAGGCACGACAACGCACGCTAGGTAATGCACGGCAAGGCAAGGAAAGGGTAACCCATGGGAAAGCAGGGTCAGGCGAGGCAAGGCTAAGGCACGACAACCCAAGGCTAGGCAATGCACGGAAAGCAAGCAAAGAGTAACGGAACGCAAGGAAGGCAAGGGAAAGCAAGGGAAGGCAAGGGTAACGGAAGGAACAGCACGGCAAGGGATAACAAGGCTAAGGCACGACAACGCAGGGCTAGGCAATGCACGGCAAGGCAAGGAAAGGGTAACGCAGGGGAAGGCACGGTCAGGTGAGGCAAGGATAAGGCACGACAACGCAAGGCTAGGCAATGCACGGAAGGCAAGCAAAGAGTAACGGAAGGTAAGGAAGGCAAGGGAAAGCAAAGAAAAGCAAGTGTAACGGAAGGAACGGCACGGCAAGGGGAAACAAGGCTAAGGCACGACAACGCACGGCTAGGCAATGCACGGCAAGGCAAGCAAAGGGTAACGCAAGGCAAGGCACGGTGAGGCTAGGCAAGGCTAATGCTCGAAAACGCAAGGCTAGGCAATGCACGACAATGCAAGGAAAGCTTAAAGCAAAGGAAGGCAAGGTCAGGCGAGATAAGGCAAAGGCACGACAACGCAAGGCTAGGCAATTCAGGGAAGGAAAGCAAAGAGTAACGGAAGGTAAGCAAGGCAAGGAAAAGCAAGGAAAGGCAAGGGTAACGGAAGGAACGGCACGGCAAGGGGAAACAAGTCTAAGGCACGACACCGAACGCTAGGCAATGAACGGCAAGGCAAGGAAAGGGTAACGCATGGGAAAGCACGGTCAGGCGAGGCACGGCTAAGGCACGACAACGCAAGGCTAGGCAATGCACGGAAGGGAAGCAAAGAGTAACGGAAGGTAAGGAAGGCAAGGGAAAGCAAGGAAAGGCAAGTGTAACGGAAGGAACGGCACGGCAAGGGGAAACAAGGCTAAGGCACGACAACGCACGCTAGGTAATGCACGGCAAGGCAAGGAAAGGGTAACGCATGGGAAAGCACGGTCAGGCGAGGCAAGGCTAAGGCACGACAACGCAAGGCTAGGCAATGCACGGAAAGCAAGCAAAGAGTAACGGAACGCAAGGAAGGAAAGGGAAAGCAAGGGAAGGCAAGGGTAACGGAAGGAACGGCACGGCAAGGGGTAACAAGGCTAAGGCACGACAACGCAGGGCTTGGCAATGCACGGCAAGGCAAGGAAAGGGTAACGCAGGGGAAGGCACGGTCAGGTGAGGCAAGGATAAGGCACGACAATGCAAGGCTAGGCAATGCACGGCAAGGCAAGGAAAGAGTAACGGAAGGAAAGGAAGGCAAGGCAACGCCAGGCAAGGCAAATGTAAGAAAAAGGCACGGCACAGCAAGGGGAAACAAGGCTAAGGCACGACAACGTACGGCTAGGCAATGCAAGGCAAGGCAAGGAAAGGGTAACGCAAGGCAAGGCACGGTGAGGCTAGGGAAGGCTAATGCACGACAACGCAAGGCTAGGCAATGCACGACAATGCAAGGAAAGCTTAAAGCAAAGGAAGGCACGGTCAGGCGAGATAAGGCTAAGGCACGACAACGCAAGGCTAGGCAATGCAGGGAAGGGAAGCAAAGAGTAACGGAAGGTAAGCAAGGCAAGGAAAAGCAAGGAAAGGCAAGGGTAACGGAAGGAACTGCACGGCAAGGGGAAACAAGGCTAAGGCACGGCAACGCACGGCTAGGCAATGCACGGCCAGGCAAGGAAAGGGTAACGCAAGGCAAGGCACTGTCAGGCGAGCAAAGGTTAAGGCACGACAACGCAAGCTGGGCAATGCACGGCAAGGCAAGGAAAGGGTAACGCAAGGGAAGGCACGGTCGGGTGAGGAAAGGCTAATGCACGACAATGCAAAGCTAGGCAGTGCACGGCAAGGCAAGGAAAGAGTAACGGAAGGAAAGGAAGGCAAGGCAAAGCCAGGCAAGGCAAGTGTAACAAAAGGCACGGCACGGCAAGGGTAAACAAGGCTAAGGCACGACAACGCACAGCTAGGCAATGCACGGCAAGGGAAGGAAAGGGTAACGCAATTCAAGGCACGGTCAGGCGAGGTAAGGATAAGGCACGACAACGCAAGGCTAGGCAATGCACGGAAGGCAAGCAAAGAGTAACGGAAGGTAAGGAAGGCAAGGGAAAGCAAGGAAAGGCAAGTGTAACGGAAGGAACGGCATGGCAAGTGGAAACAAGGCTAAGGCACGACAACGCACGCTAGGCAATGCACGGCAAGGCAAGCAAAGGGTAACGCAAGGAAAGGCACGGTGAGGCTAGGCAAGGCTAATGCACGAAAACGCAAGGCTAGGCGATGCACGACAATGAAAGGAAAGCTTAAAGAAAGGAAGGCAAGGTCAGGCGAGATAAGGCTAAGGCACGACAACGCAAGGCTAGGAAATTCAGGGAAGGCAAGGAAAGAGTAACGGAAGGTAAGCAAGGCAAGGAAAAGGAAGGAAAGGCCAGGGTAACGGAAGGAACGGCACGGCAAGGGGAAACAAGTCTAAGGCACGGCAACGTAGGCTAGGCAATGCACGGCAAGGCAAGGAAAGGGCAACGCATGGGAAAGCACGTTCAGGCGAGGCAAGGCTAAGGCACGACAACGCAAGGCTAGGCAATGCACGGAAGGCAAGCATAGAGTAACGGAAGGTAAGGAAGGCAAGGGAAAGCAAAGAAAGGCAAGTGTAACGGAAGGAACGGCACGGCAAGGGGTAACAAGGCTAAGGCACGACAACGCACGGCTAGGCAATGCACGGCAAGGAAAGCAAAGGGTAACGCAAGGAAAGGCACGGTGAGGCTAGGCAAGGCTAATGCACGACAACGCAAGGCTAAGCAATGCACGACAATGCAAGGAAAGCTTAAAGCAATGGAAGGCACGATCAGGCGAGATAAGGCTAAGGCACGACAACGCAAGGCTAGGCAATGCAGGGAAGGCAAGCAAAGAGTAACGGAAGGTAAGCAAGGCAAGGAAAAGCATGGAAAGGCAAGGGTAACGGAAGGAACGGCACGGCAAGGGGAAACAAGGCTAAGGCACGGCAACGCAGGCTAGGCAATGCACGGAAAGGCAAGGAAAGGGTAACGCATGGGAAAGCACGGTCAGGCGAGGCAAGGCTAAGGCATGACAACGCAAGGCTAGGCAATGCACGGCAAGGGAAGCAAAGGGTAACGCAAGGAAAGGCACGGTGAGGCTAGGCAAGGCTAATGCACGAAAACGCAAGGCTAGGCGATGCACGACAATGCAAGGAAAGCTTAAAGCAAAGGAAGGCAAGGTCAGGCGAGATAAGGCAAAGGCACGACAACGCAAGGCTAGGCAATTCAGGGAAGGCAAGCAAAGAGTAACGGAAGGTAAGCAAGGCAAGGAAAAGCAAGGAAAGGCAAGGGTAACGGAAGGAACGGCACGGCAAGGGGAAACAAGTCTAAGGCACGACACCGAACGCTAGGCAATGAACGGCAAGGCAAGGAAAGGGTAACGCATGGGAAAGCACGGTCAGGTGAGGGAAGGATAAGGCACGACAATGCAAGGCTAGGCAATGCACGGCAAGGCAAGGAAAGAATAACGGAAGGTAAGGAAGGCAAGGGAAAGCAAAGAAAGGCAAGTGTAACGGAAGGAACGGCACAGCAAGGGGAAACAAGGCTAAGGCAGGACAACGCACGGCTAGGCAATGCACGGCAAGTAAAGAAAAGGGTAACGCAAGGAAAGGCACGGTGAGGCTAGGCAAGGCTAATGCACGAAAACGCAAGGCTAGGCGATGCACGACAATGCAAGGAAAGCTTAAAGCAAAGGAAGGCAATGTCAGGCGAGATAAGGCTAAGGCACGACAACGCAAGGCTAGGAAATTCAGGGAAGGCAAGCAAAGAGTAACGGAAGGTAAGCTAGGCAAGGAAAAGGAAGGACAGGCCAGGGTAACGGAAGGAACGGCACGGCAAGGGGAAACAAGTATAAGGCACGACACCGAACGCTAGGCAATGAACGGCAAGGCAAGGAAAGTGTAACGCATTTGAAAGCACGGGCAGGCGAGGCAACGCTAAGGCACGACAACGCAAGGCTAGGCAATGCACGGAAGGCAAGCATAGAGTAACGGAAGGTAAGGAAGGCAAGGGAAAGCAGGGAAAGGCAAGTGTAACGGAAGGAACGGCACGGCAAGGGGAAACAAGGCTAAGGCACGACAACGCACGGCTAGGCAATGCACGGCAAGGCAAGGAAAGGGTAACGCATGGGAAAGCACGGTCAGGCGAGGCAAGGCTAAGGCATGAAAACGCAAGGCTAGGCAATGCACGGAAGGCAAGCAAAGAGTAACGGAAGGTAAGGAAGGAAAGGGAAAGCAAGGAAAGGCAAGTGTAACGGAAGGACCGGCACGGCAAGGGGAAACAAGGCTAAGGCACGACAACGCACGCTAGGTAATGCACGGCAAGGCAAGGAAAGGGTAACCCATGGGAAAGCACGGTCAGGCGAGGCAAGGCTAAGGCACGACAACGCAAGGCTAGGCAATGCACGGAAAGCAAGCAAAGAGTAACGGAACGCAAGGAAGGCAAGGGAAAGCAAGGGAAGGCAAGGGTAACGGAAGGAACGGCACGGCAAGGGGTAACAAGGCTAAGGCACGACAACGCAGGGCTAGGCAATGCACGGCAAGGCAAGGAAGGGTAACGCAGGGGAAGGCACGGTCAGGTGAGGCAAGGATAAGGCACGACAATGCAAGGCTAGGCAATGCACGGCAAGGCAAGGAAAGAGTAACGGAAGGAAAGGAAGGCAAGGCAAAGTCAGGCAAGGCAAGTTTAACAAAAGCCACGCCACGGCAAGGGGAAACAAGGCTAAGGCACGACAACGCACGGCTAGGCAATGCACGGCAAGGCAAGGAAAGGTAACGCAAGGTAAGGCACGGTGAGGCTAGGCAAGGCTAATGCACGACAACGCAAGGCTAGGCAATGCACGACAATGCAAGGAAAGCTTAAAGCAAAGGAAGGCACGGTCATGCGAGATAAGGCTAAGGCACGACAACGCAAGGCTAGGCAATGCAGGGAAGGGAAGCAAAGGGTAACGGAAGGTAAGGAAGGCAAGAGATAGCAAAGAAAAGGAAGTGTAACGGAAGGAACGGCACGGCAAGGGGAAACAAGGCTAAGGCACGACAACGCACGGCTAGTCAATGCACGGCAAGGCAAGCAAAGGGTAACGCAAGGAAAGGCACGGTGAGGCTAGGCAAGGCTAATGCTCGAAAACGCAAGGCTAGGCAATGCACGACAATGCAAGGAAAGCTTAAAGCAAAGGAAGGCCAGGTCAGGCGAGATAAGGCAAAGGCACGACAACGCAAGGCTAGGCAATTCAGGGAAGGCAAGCAAAGAGTAACGGAAGGTAAGCAAGGCAAGGAAAAGCAAGGAAAGGCAAGGGTAACGGAAGGAACGGCACGGCAAGGGGAAACAAGGCTAAGGCACGGCAACGCAGGCTAGGCAATGCACGGCAAGGCAAGGAAAGGGTAACGCATGGGAAAGCACGGTCAGGCGAGGCAAGGCTAAGGCATGACAACGCAAAGCTAGGCAATGCACGGAAAGCAAGCAAAGAGTAACGGAACGCAAGGAAGGCAAGGGAAAGCAAGGGAAGGTAAGGGTAACGGAAGGAACGGCACGGCAAGGGGAAACAAGGCTAAGGCACGACAACGCACGGCTAGGCAATGCACGGCAAGGCAAGCAAAGGGTAACGCAAGGCAAGGCACGGTGAGGCTAGGCAAGGCTAATGCACGAAAACGCAAGGCTAGGCAATGCACGACAATGCAAGGAAAGCTTAAAGCAAAGGAAGGCAAGGTCAGGCGAGATAAGGCAAATGCACGACAAGGCAAGGCTAGGCAATTCAGGGAAGGCAAGCAAAGTGTAACGGAAGGTAAGGAAGGCAAGGGAAAGCAGGGAAAGGCAAGTGTAACGGAGGGAACGGCACGGCAAGAGGAAACAAGTCTAAGGCACGACAACGCACGCTAGGCAATGCACGGCAAGGCAAGGAAAGGGTAACGCATGGGAAAGCACGGTCAGGCGAGGCAAGGCTAAGGCATGACAACGCAAGGCTAGGCAATGCACGGAAAGCAAGCAAAGAGTAACGGAACGCAAGGAAGGCAAGGGAAAGGAAGGGAAGGCAAGGGTAACGGAAGGAACGGCACGGCAAGGGGTAAGACGGCTAAGGCACGACAACGCAGGGCTAGGCAATGCACGGCAAGGCAAGGAAAGGGTAACGCAGGGGAAGGCACGGTCAGGTGAGGCAAGGATAAGGCACGACAATGCAAGGCTAGGCAATGCACGGCAAGGCAAGGAAAGAGTAACGGAAGGTAAGGAAGGAAAGGGAAAGCAAAGAAAGGCAAGTGTAACGGAAGGAACGGCACGGCAAGGGGAAACAAGGCTAAGGCACGACAACGCACGGCTAGGCAATGCACGGCAAGGGAAACAAAGGGTAACGCAAGGAAAGGCACGGTGAGGCTAGGCAAGGCTAATGCACGAAAACGCAAGGCTAGGCGATGCACGACAATGCAAGGAAAGCTTAAAGCAAAGGAAGGCAAGGTCAGGCGAGATAAGGCTAAGGCACGACAACGCAAGGCTAGGAAATTCAGGGAAGGCAAGCCAAGAGTAACGGAATGTAAGGAAGGCAAGGGAAAGCAAGGAAAGGCAAGTGTAACGGAAGGAACGGCACGGCAAGGCGAAACAAGGCTAAGGCACGACAACGCACGGCTAGGCAATGCACGGCACGGCAAGGAAAGGGTAACGCATGGGAAAGGCACGGTCAGGCGAGGCAAGGCTAAGGCATGACAACGCAAGGCTAGGCAATGCACGGAAAGCAAGCAAAGAGTAACGGAACGCAAGGAAGGCAAGGGAAAGCAAGGAAACCCAAGTGTAACGGAAGGAACGGCACGGCAAGGGGAAACAAGGCTAAGGCACGACAACGCACGGCTAGGCAATGCACGGCAAGGCAAGGAAAGCTTAAAGCAAAGGAAGGCAAGGTCAGGCGAGATAAGGCAAATGCACGACAACGCAAGGCTAGGCAATTCAGGGAAGGCAAGCAAAGAGTAAAGAGGGTAAGCAAGGCAAGTAAAAGCAAGGAAAGTCAAGGGTAACGGAAGGAACGGCACCGCAAGGGGAAACAAGTCTAAGGCACGACACCGAACGCTAGGCAATGAACGGCAAGGCAAGGAAAGGGTTACGCATGGGAAAGCACGGTCAGGCGAGGCAAGGCTAAGGCATGACAACGCAAGGCTAGGCAATGCACGGAAAGCAAGCAAAGAGTAACGGAACGCAAGGAAGGCAAGGGAAAGCAAGGGAAGGTAAGGGTAACGGAAGTAACGGCACGGCAAGGGGAAACAAGGCTAAGGCACGACAACGCACGGCTAGGCAATGCACGGCAAGGCAAGCAAAGGGTAACGCAAGGCAAGGCACGGTGAGGCTAGGCAAGGCTAATGCACGAAAACGCAAGGCTAGGAAATGCACGACAATGCAAGGAAAGCTTAAAGCAAAGGAAGGCAAGGTCAGGCAAGATAAGGCAAAGGCACGACAACGCAAGGCTAGGCAATTCAGGGAAGGCAAGCAAAGAGTAACGGAAGGTAAGCAAGGCAAGGAAAAGCAAGGAAAGGCAAGGGTAACGGAAGGAACGGCACGGCAAGGGGAAACAAGGCTAAGGCACGACACCGAACGCTAGGCAATGAACGGCAAGGCAAGGAAAGGGTAACGCATGGGAAAGCACGTTCAGGCGAGGCAAGGCTAAGGCACGACAACGCAAGGCTAGGCAATGCACGGAAGGCAAGCAAAGAGTAACGGAAGGTAAGGAAGGCAAGGGAAAGCAAGGAAAGGCAAGTGTAACGGAAGGAACGGCACGGCAAGGGGAAGCAAGGCTAAGGCACGACAACGCACGCTAGGCAATGCACGGCAAGGCAAGGAAAGGGTAACGCATGGGAAAGCACGGTCAGGGGAGGCAAGGCTAAGGCATGACAACGCAAGGCTAGGCAATGCACGGAAAGCAAGCAAAGAGTAACGGAACGCAAGGAAGGCAAGGGAAAGCAAGGGAAGTCAAGGGTAACGGAAGGAACGGCACGGCAAGGGGTAAGAAGGCTAAGGCACGACAACGCAGGGCTAGGCAATGCACGGCAAGGCAAGGAAAGGGTAACGCAGGGGAAGGCACGGTCAGGTGATGGAAGGATAAGGCACGACAATGCAAGGCTAGGCAATGCACGGCAAGGCAAGGAAAGAGTAACGGAAGGTAAGGAAGGCAAGGGAAAGCAAAGAAAGGCAAGTGTAACGGAAGGAACGGCACAGCAAGGGGAAACAAGGCTAAGGCACGATAACGCACGGCTAGGCAATGCACGGCAAGGCAAGCAAAGGGTAACGCAAGGAAAGGCACGGTGAGGCTAGGCAAGGCTAATGCACGAAAACGCAAGGCTAGGCGATGCACGACAATGCAAGGAAAGCTTAAAGCAAAGGAAGGCAAGGTCAGGCGAGATAAGGCTAAGGCACGACAACGCAAGGCTAGGAAATTCAGGGAAGGCAAGCAAAGAGTAACGGAAGGTCAGCTAGGCAAGGAAAAGGAAGGACAGGCCAGGGTAACGGAAGGAACGGCACGGCAAGGGGAAACAACTCTAAGGCACGACACCGAACGCTAGGCAATGAACGGCAAGGCAAGGAAAGTGTAACGCATGGGAAAGCACGTTCAGGCGAGGCAAGGCTAAGGCACGACAACGCAAGGCTAGGCAATGCACGGAAGGCAAGCATAGAGTAACGGAAGGTAAGGAAGGCAAGGGAAAGCAGGGAATGGCAAGTGTAACGGAAGGAACGGCACGGCAAGGGGAAAAAAGGCTAAGTCACGACAACGCACGGCTAGGCAATGCACGGCAAGGCAAGGAAAGGGTAACGCAGGGGAAAGCACGGTCAGGCGAGGCAAGGCTAAGGCACGACAACGCAAGGCTAGGCAATTCAGGGAAGGAAAGCAAAGAGTAACGGAAGGTAAGCAAGGCAAGGAAAAGCAAGGAAAGGCAAGGGTAACGGAAGGAACGGCACGGCAAGGGGAAACAAGTCTAAGGCACGACACCGAACGCTAGGCAATGAACGGCAAGGCAAGGAAAGGGTAACGCATGGGAAAGCACGGTCAGGCGAGGCACGGCTAAGGCACGACAACGCAAGGCTAGGCAATGCACGGAAGGGAAGCAAAGAGTAACGGAAGGTAAGGAAGGCAAGGGAAAGCAAGGAAAGGCAAGTGTAACGGAAGGAACGGCACGGCAAGGGGAAACAAGGCTAAGGCACGACAACGCACGCTAGGTAATGCACGGCAAGGCAAGGAAAGGGTAACGCATGGGAAAGCACGGTCAGGCGAGGCAAGGCTAAGGCACGACAACGCAAGGCTAGGCAATGCACGGAAAGCAAGCAAAGAGTAACGGAACGCAAGGAAGGCAAGGGAAAGCAAGGGAAGGCAAGGGTAACGGAAGGAACGGCACGGCAAGGGGTAACAAGGCTAAGGCACGACAACGCAGGGCTTGGCAATGCACGGCAAGGCAAGGAAAGGGTAACGCAGGGGAAGGCACGGTCAGGTGAGGCAAGGATAAGGCACGACAATGCAAGGCTAGGCAATGCACGGCAAGGCAAGGAAAGAGTAACGGAAGGAAAGGAAGGCAAGGCAACGCCAGGCAAGGCAAATGTAAGAAAAAGGCACGGCACAGCAAGGGGAAACAAGGCTAAGGCACGACAACGTACGGCTAGGCAATGCAAGGCAAGGCAAGGAAAGGGTAACGCAAGGCAAGGCACGGTGAGGCTAGGGAAGGCTAATGCACGACAACGCAAGGCTAGGCAATGCACGACAATGCAAGGAAAGCTTAAAGCAAAGGAAGGCACGGTCAGGCGAGATAAGGCTAAGGCACGACAACGCAAGGCTTGGCAATGCACGGAAGGCAAGCAAAGAGGAACGGAAGGTAAGCAAGGCAAGGAAAAGCAAGGAAAGGCAAGGGTAACGGAAGGAACTGCACGGCAAGGGGAAACAAGGCTAAGGCACGGCAACGCACGGCTAGGCAATGCACGGCCAGGCAAGGAAAGGGTAACGCAAGGCAAGGCACTGTCAGGCGAGCAAAGGTTAAGGCACGACAACGCAAGGCTAGGCAATGCACGGAAGGCAAGCATAGAGTAACGGAAGGTAAGGAAGGCAAGGGAAAGCAAAGAAAGGCAAGTGTAACGGAAGGAACGGCACGGCAAGGGGAAACAAGGCTAAGGCACGACAACGCACGGCTAGGCAATGCACGGCAAGGAAAGCAAAGGGTAACGCAAGGAAAGGCACGGTGAGGCTAGGCAAGGCTAATGCACGACAACGCAAGGCTAAGCAATGCACGACAATGCAAGGAAAGCTTAAAGCAATGGAAGGCACGATCAGGCGAGATAAGGCTAAGGCACGACAACGCAAGGCTAGGCAATGCAGGGAAGGCAAGCAAAGAGTAACGGAAGGTAAGCAAGGCAAGGAAAAGCATGGAAAGGCAAGGGTAACGGAAGGAACGGCACGGCAAGGGGAAACAAGGCTAAGGCACGGCAACGCAGGCTAGGCAATGCACGGAAAGGCAAGGAAAGGGTAACGCATGGGAAAGCACGGTCAGGCGAGGCAAGGCTAAGGCATGACAACGCAAGGCTAGGCAATGCACGGCAAGGCAAGCAAAGGGTAACGCAAGGAAAGGCACGGTGAGGCTAGGCAAGGCTAATGCACGAAAACGCAAGGCTAGGCAATGCACGGCAAGGCAAGGAAAGAATAACGGAAGGTAAGGAAGGCAAGGGAAAGCAAAGAAAGGCAAGTGTAACGGAAGGAACGGCACAGCAAGGGGAAACAAGGCTAAGGCACGACAACGCACGGCTAGGCAATGCACGGCAAGGCAAGCAAAGGGTAACGCAAGGAAAGGCACGGTGAGGCTAGGCAAGGCTAATGCACGAAAACGCAAGGCTAGGCGATGCACGACAATGCAAGGAAAGCTTAAAGCAAAGGAAGGCAAGGTCAGGCGAGATAAGGCTAAGGCACGACAACGCAAGGCTAGGAAATTCAGGGAAGGCAAGCAAAGAGTAACGGAAGGTAAGCTAGGCAAGGAAAAGGAAGGACAGGCCAGGGTAACGGAAGGAACGGCACGGCAAGGGGAAACAAGTATAAGGCACGACACCGAACGCTAGGCAATGAACGGCAAGGCAAGGAAAGTGTAACGCATTTGAAAGCACGGTCAGGCGAGGCAACGCTAAGGCACGACAACGCAAGGCTAGGCAATGCACGGAAGGCAAGCATAGAGTAACGGAAGGTAAGGAAGGCAAGGGAAAGCAGGGAAAGGCAAGGGTAACGGAAGGAACGGCACGGCAAGGGGTAACAAGGCTAAGGCACGACAACGCAGGGCTAGGCAATGCACGGCAAGGCAAGGAAGGGTAACGCAGGGGAAGGCACGGTCAGGTGAGGCAAGGATAAGGCACGACAATGCAAGGCTAGGCAATGCACGGAAAGCAAGCAAAGAGTAACGGAACGCAAGGAAGGCAAGGGAAAGCAAGGGAAGGCAAGGGTAACGGAAGGAACGGCACGGCAAGGGGAAACAAGGCTAAGGCACGACAGCGCAAGGCTAGGCAATGCACGGCAAGGCAAGGAAAGGGTAACGCATGGGAAAGCACGGTCAGGCGAGGCAAGGCTAAGGCATGAAAACGCAAGGCTAGGCAATGCACGGAAGGCAAGCAAAGAGTAACGGAAGGTAAGGAAGGAAAGGGAAAGCAAGGAAAGGCAAGTGTAACGGAAGGACCGGCACGGCAAGGGGAAACAAGGCTAAGGCACGACAACGCACGCTAGGTAATGCACGGCAAGGCAAGGAAAGGGTAACCCATGGGAAAGCACGGTCAGGCGAGGCAAGGCTAAGGCACGACAACGCAAGGCTAGGCAATGCACGGAAAGCAAGCAAAGAGTAACGGAACGCAAGGAAGGCAAGGGAAAGCAAGGGAAGGCAAGGGTAACGGAAGGAACGGCACGGCAAGGGGTAACAAGGCTAAGGCACGACAACGCAGGGTTAGGCAATGCACGGCAAGGCAAGGAAGGGTAACGCAGGGGAAGGCACGGTCAGGTGAGGCAAGGATAAGGCACGACAATGCAAGGCTAGGCAATGCACGGCAAGGCAAGGAAAGAGTAACGGAAGGAAAGGAAGGCAAGGCAAAGTCAGGCAAGGCAAGTGTAACAAAAGCCACGCCACGGCAAGGGGAAACAAGGCTAAGGCACGACAACGCACGGCTAGGCAATGCACGGCAAGGCAAGGAAAGGTAACGCAAGGTAAGGCACGGTGAGGCTAGGCAAGGCTAATGCACGACAACGCAAGGCTAGGCAATGCACGACAATGCAAGGAAAGCTTAAAGCAAAGGAAGGCACGGTCATGCGAGATAAGGCTAAGGCACGACAACGCAAGGCTAGGCAATGCAGGAAAGGGAAGCAAAGGGTAACGGAAGGTAAGGAAGGCAAGAGATAGCAAAGAAAAGCAAGTGTAACGGAAGGAACGGCACGGCAAGGGGAAACAAGGCTAAGGCACGACAACGCACGGCTAGTCAATGCACGGCAAGGCAAGCAAAGGGTAACGCAAGGAAAGGCACGGTGAGGCTAGGCAAGGCTAATGCTCGAAAACGCAAGGCTAGGCAATGCACGACAATGCAAGGAAAGCTTAAAGCAAAGGAAGGCCAGGTCAGGCGAGATAAGGCAAAGGCACGACAACGCAAGGCTAGGCAATTCAGGGAAGGCAAGCAAAGAGTAACGGAAGGTAAGCAAGGCAAGGAAAAGCAAGGAAAGGCAAGGGTAACGGAAGGAACGGCACGGCAAGGGGAAACAAGTCTAAGGCACGACACCGAACGCTAGGCAATGAACGGCAAGGCAAGGAACGGGTAACGCATGGGAAAGCACGGTCAGGCGAGGCAAGGCTAAGGCACGACAACGCAAGGCTAGGCAATGCACGGAAGGCAAGCAAAGAGTAACGGAAGGTAAGGAAGGCAAGGGAAAGCAAGGAAAGGCAAGAGTAACGGAAGGAACGGCACGGCAAGGGGAAACAAGGCTAAGGCACGACAACGCACGCTAGGTAATGCACGGCAAGGCAAGGAAAGGGTAACGCATGGGAAAGCACGGTCAGGCGAGGCAAGGCTAAGGCAGGACAACGCAAGGCTAGGAAATGCACGGAAAGCAAGCAAAGAGTAACGGAACGCAAGGAAGGCAAGGGAAAGCAAGGGAAGGCAAGGGTAACGGAAGGAACACCACGGCAAGGGGTAACAAGGCTAAGGCACGACAACGCAGGGCTAGGCAATGCACGGCAAGGCAAGGAAAGGGTAACGCAGGGGAAGGCACGGTCAGGTGAGTCAAGGATAAGGCACGACAATGCAAGGCTAGGCAATGCACGGCAAGGCAAGGAAAGAGTAACGGAAGGAAAGGAAGGCAAGGCAACGCCAGGCAAGGCAAATGTAAGAAAAAGGCACGGCACAGCAAGGGGAAACAAGGCTAAGGCACGACAACGCACGGCTAGGCAATGCACGGCAAGGCAAGGAAAGCTTAAAGCAAAGGAAGGCACGGTCAGGCGAGATAAGGCTAAGGCAAGACAACGCAAGGCTAGGCAATGCAGGGAAGGGAAGCAAAGAGTAACGGAAGGTAAGCAAGGCAAGGAAAAGCAAGGAAAGGCAAGGGTAACGGAAGGAACTGCACGGCAAGGGGAAACAAGGCTAAGGCACGGCAACGCACGGCTAGGCAATGCACGGCCAGGCAAGGAAAGGGTAACGCAGGGGAAGGCACGGTCAGGTGAGGCAAGGATAAGGCACGACAATGCAACGCTAGGCAATGCACGGCAAGGCAAGGAAAGAGTAACGGAAGGAAAGGAAGGCAAGGCAACGCCAGGCAAGGCAAATGTAAGAAAAAGGCACGGCACAGCAAGGGGAAACAAGGCTAAGGCACGACGACGCACGGCTAGGCAATGCACGGCAAGGCAAGGAAAGCTTAAAGCAAAGGAAGGCACGGTCAGGCGAGATAAGGCTAAGGCACGACAACGCAAGGCTAGGCAATGCAGGGAAGGGAAGCAAAGAGTAACGGAAGGTAAGCAAGGCAAGGAAAAGCAAGGAAAGGCAAGGGTAACGGAAGGAACTGCACGGCAAGGGGAAACAAGGCTAAGGCACGGCAACGCACGGCTAGGCAATGCACGGCCAGGCAAGGAAAGGGTAACGCAAGGCAAGGCACTGTCAGGCGAGCCAAGGTTAAGGCACGACAACGCAAGCTAGGCAATGCACGGCAAGGCAAGGAAAGGGTAACGCAAGGGAAGGCACGGTCGGGTGAGGAAAGGCTAATGCACGACAATGCAAAGCTAGGCAGTGCACGGCAAGGCAAGGTAAGAGTAACGGAAGGAAAGGAAGGCAAGGTAAAGCCAGGCAAGGCAAGTGTAACAAAAGGCACGGCACGGCAAGGGTAACCAAGGCTAAGGCACGACAACGCACAGCTAGGCAATGCACGGCAAGGGAAGGAAAGGGTAACGCAATTCAAGGCACGGTCAGGCGAGGTAAGGATAAGGCACGACAACGCAAGGCTAGGCAATGCACGGAAGGCAAGCAAAGAGTAACGGAAGGTAAGGAAGGCAAGGGAAAGCAAGGAAAGGCAAGTGTAACGGAAGGAACGGCATGGCAAGTGGAAACAAGGCTAAGGCACGACAACGCACGCTAGGCAATGCACGGCAAGGCAAGCAAAGGGTATCGCAAGGAAAGGCACGGTGAGGCTAGGCAAGGCTAATGCACGAAAACGCAAGGCTAGGCGATGCACGACAATGCAAGGAAAGCTTAAAGCAAAGGAAGGCAAGGTCAGGCGAGATAAGGCTAAGGCACGACAACGCAAGGCTAGGAAATTCAGGGAAGGCAAGCAAAGAGTAATGGAAGGTAAGCAAGGCAAGGAAAAGGAAGGAAAGGCCAGGGTAACGGAAGGAACGGCACGGCAAGGGGAAAAAAGGCTAAGGCACGGCAACGCAGGCTAGGCAATGCACGGAAAGGCAAGGAAAGGGTAACGCATGGGAAGGCACGGTCAGGCGAGGCAAGGCTAATGCATGACAACGCAAGGCTAGGCAATGCACGGAAAGCAAGCAAAGTGTAACGGAACGCAAGGAAGGCAAGGGAAAGCAAGGGAAGGTAAGGGTAACGGAAGGAACGGCACGGCAAGGGGAAACAAGTCTAAGGCACGGCAACGTAGGCTAGGCAATGCACGGCAAGGCAAGGAAAGGGTTACGCATGGGAAAGCACGTTCAGGCGAGGCAAGGCTAAGGCACGACAACGCAAGGCTAGGCAATGCACGGAAAGCAAGCAAAGAGTAACGGAAGGTAAGGAAGGCAAGGGAAAGCAAAGAAAGGCAAGTGTAACGGAAGGAACGGCACGGCAAGGGGAAACAAGGCTAAGGCACGACAACGCACGGCTAGGCAATGCACGGGAAGGCAAGCAAAGGGTAACGCAAGGAAAGGCACGGTGAGGCTAGGCAAGGCTAATGCACGAAAACGCAAGGCTAGGCGATGCACGACAATGCAAGGAAAGCTTAAAGCAAAGGAAGGCAAGGTCAGGCGAGATAAGGCTAAGGCACGACAACGCAAGGCTACGAAATTCAGGGAAGGCAAGCAAAGAGTAACGGAAGGTAAGCTAGGCAAGGAAAAGCAAGGAAAGGCAAGGGTAACGGAAGGAACGGCATGGCAAGGGGAAACAAGTCTAAGGCACGACACCGAACGCTAGGCAATGAACGGCAAGGCAAGGAAAGGGTAACGCATTTGAAAGCACGGTCAGGCGAGGCAACGCTAAGGCACGACAACGCAAGGCTAGGCAATGCACGGAAGGCAAGCATAGAGTAACGGAAGGTAAGGAAGGCAAGGGAAAGCAGGGAAAGGCAAGTGTAACGGAAGGAACGGCACGGCAAGGGGAAACAAGGCTAAGGCACGACAACGCACGGCTAGGCAATGCACGGCAAGGCAAGGAAAGGGTAACGCATGGGAAAGCACGGTCAGGCGAGGCAAGGCTAAGGCATGAAAACGCAAGGCTAGGCAATGCACGGAAAGCAAGCAAAGAGTAACGGAACGCAAGGAAGGCAAGGGAAAGCAAGGGAAGGCAAGGGTAACGGAAGGAACGGCACGGCAAGGGGTAAGAAGGCTAAGGCACGACAACGCAGGGCTAGGCAATGCACGGCAAGGCAAGGAAAGGGTAATGCAGGGGAAGGCACGGTCAGGTGAGGCAAGGATAAGGCACGACAATGCAAGGCTAGGCAATGCACGGCAAGGCAAGGAAAGAGTAACGGAAGGAAAGGAAGGCAAGGCAAAGCCAGGCAAGGCAAGTGTAACAAAAGGCACGCCACGGCAAGGGGAAACAAGGCTAAGGCACGACAACGCACGGCTAGGCAATGCACGGCAAGGCAAGGAAAGGGTAACGCAAGGCAAGGCACGGTGAGGCTAGGCAAGGCTAATGCACGACAACGCAAGGCTAGGCAATGCACGACAATGCAAGGAAAGCTTAAAGCAAAGGAAGGCACGGTCAGGCGAGATAAGGCTAAGGCACGACAACGCAAGGCTAGGCAATGCAGGGAAGGGAAGCAAAGAGTAACGGAAGGTAAGCAAGGCAAAGAAAAGCAAGGAAAGGCAAGGGTAACGGAAGGAACTGCACGGCAAGGGGAAACAAGGCTAAGGCACGGCAACGCAGGCTGGGCAATGCACGGCAAGGCAAGGAAAGGGTAACGCAGGGGAAGGCACCGTCAGGTGAGGCAAGGATAAGGCACGACAATGCAAGGCTAGGCAATGCACGGCAAGGCAAGGAAAGAGTAACGGAAGGAAAGGAAGGCAAGGCAACGCCAGGCAAGGCAAATGTAAGAAAAATGCACTGCACAGCAAGGGGAAACAAGGCTAAGGCACGACAACGCACGGCTAGGCAATGCACGGCAAGGCAAGGAAAGGGTAACGCAAGGCAAGGCACGGTGAGGCTAGGCAAGGCTAATGCACGACAACGCAAGGCTAGGCAATGCAGGGAAGGCAAGCAAAGAGTAACGGAATGTAAGGAAGGCAAGGGAAAGCAAGGAAAGGCAAGGGTAACGGAAGGAACTGCACGGCAAGGGGAAACAAGGCTAAGGCACGACAACGCACGGCTAGGCAATGCACGGCAAGGCAAGGAAAGGGTAACGCATGGGAAAGCACGGTCAGGCGAGGCAAGGCTAAGGCATGACAACGCAAGGCTAGGCAATGCACGGAAAGCAAGCAAAGAGTAACGGAACGCAAGGAAGGCAAGGGAAAGCAAGGAAAGGCAAGTGTAACGGAAGGAACGGCACGGCAAGGGGAAACAAGGCTAAGGCACGACAACGCACGGCTAGGCAATGCACGGCAAGGCAAGGCAAGCTTAAAGCAAAGGAAGGCAAGGTCAGGCGAGATAAGGCAAAGGCACGACAACGCAAGGCTAGGCAATTCAGGGAAGGCAAGCAAAGAGTAACGGAAGGTAAGCAAGGCAAGGAAAAGCAAGGAAAGTCAAGGGTAACGGAAGGAACGGCACGGCAAGGGGAAACAAGGCTAAGGCACGACACCGAACGCTAGGCAATGAACGGCAAGGCAAGGAAAGGGAAACGCATGGGAAAGCACGGTCAGGCGAGGCAAGGCTAAGGCACGACAACGCAAGGCTAGGCAATGCACGGAAAGCAAGCAAGGAGTAACGGAATGCAAGGAAGGAAAGGGAAAGCAAGGGAAGGCAAGGGTAACGGAAGGAACGGCACGGCAAGGGGTAACAAGGCTAAGGCACGACAACACACGGCTAGGAAATGCAAGGCAAGGCAAGGAAAGGGTAACGCAAGGCAAGGCACGGTGAGGCTAGGCAAGGTTAATGCACGACAACGCAAGGCTAGGCAATGCACGACAATGCAAGGAAAGCTTAAAGCAAAGGAAGGCACGGTCAGGCGAGATAAGGCTAAGGCACGACAACGCAAGGCTAGGCAATGCACGGAAGGCAAGCAAAGAGTAACGGAAGGTAAGGAAGGCAAGGGAAAGCAAGGAAAGGCAATGGTAACGGAAGGAACGGCACGGCAAGGGGAAACAAGGCTAAGGCACGACAACGCACGCTAGGCAATGCACGGCAAGGCAAGGAAAGGGTAACGCATGGGAAAGCACGGTCAGGCGAGGCAAGGCTAAGGCACGACAACCCAAGGCTAGGCAATGCACGGAAGGCAAGCAAAGAGAAACGGAAGGTAAGGAAGGAAATGGAAAGGAAAGAAAGGCAAGTGTAACGGAAGGAACGGCACGGCAACGGGAAACAAGGCTAAGGCACGACAAGGCACGGCTAGGCAATGCACTTCAAGGCAAGCAAAGGGTAACGCAAGGAAAGGCACGGTGAGGCTAGGCAAGGCTAATGCACGAAAACGCAAGGCTAGGCGATGCACGACAATGCAAGGAAAGCTTAAAGCAAAGGAAGGCAAGGTCAGGCGAGATAAGGCTAAGGGACGACAACGCAAGGCTAGGAAATTCAGGGAAGGCAAGCAAAGAGTAACGGAATGTAAGGAACGCAAGGGAAAGCAAGGAAAGGCAAGTGTAACGGAAGGAACGGAACGGCAAGGCGAAACAAGGCTAAGGAACGACAACGCACGGCTAGGAAATGCACGACAAGGCAAGGAAAGGGTAACGCATGGGAAAGCACGGTCAGGCGAGGCAAGGCTAAGGTATGACAACGCAAGGCTAGGCAATGCACGGAAAGCAAGCAAAGAGTAACGGAACGCAAGGAAGGCAAGGGAAAGCAAGGAAAGGCAAGTGTAAGGGAAGGAACGGCACGGCAAGGGGAAACAAGGCTAAGGCACGACAACGCACGGCTAGGCAATGCACGGCAAGGGAAGGAAAGCTTAATGCAAAGGAAGGCAAGGTCAGGCGAGATAAGGCAAAGGCACGACAACGCAAGGCTAGGCAATTCAGGGAAGGCAAGCAAAGAGCAACGGAAGGTAAGCAAGGCAAGGAAAAGAAAGGAAAGGCAAGGGTAACGGAAGGAACGGCACGGCAAGGGGAAACAAGTCTAAGGCACGACACCGAACGCTAGGCAATGAACGGCAAGGCAAGGAAAGGGTTACGCATGGGAAAGCACGGTCAGGCGAGGCAAGGCTAAGGCACGACAACGCAAGTCTAGGCAATGCACGGAAGGCAAGGAAAGGGTAACGGAAGGAAAGGAAGGCAAAGCAAAGCCAGGCAAGGCAAGTGTAACAAAAGGCACGCCACGGCAAGGGGAAACAAGGCTAAGGCACGACAACGCACGGCTAGCCAATGCACGGCAAGGCAAGGAAAGGGTAACGCAAGGCAAGGCACGGTGAGGCTAGGCAAGGATAATGCACGACAACGCAAGGCTAGGCAATGCACGACAATGCAAGGAAAGCTTAAAGCAAAGGAAGGCACGGTCAGGCGAGATAAGGCTAAGGCACGACAACGCAAGGCTAGTAAATGCAGGGAAGGGAAGCAAAGAGTAACGGAAGGTAAGCAAGGCAAGGAAAAGCAAGGAAAGTCAAGGGGAACGGAAGGAACGGCACGGCAAGGGGAAACAAGGCTAAGGCACGGCAACGCAGGCTAGGCAATGCACGGCAAGGCAAGGAAAGGGTAACGCATGGGAAAGCACGGTCAGGCGAGGCAAGGCTAAGGCATGACAACGCAAGGCTAGGCAATGCACGACAATGCAAGGAAAGCTTAAAGCAAAGGAAGGCAAGGTCAGGCGAGATAAGGCAAAGGCACGACAACGCAAGGCTAGGCAATTCAGGGAAGGCAAGCAAAGAGTAACGGAAGGTAAGCAAGGCAAGGAAAAGCAAGGAAAGGCAAGGGTAACGGAAGGAACGGCACGGCAAGGGGAAACAAGTCTAAGGCACGACACCGAACGCTAGGCAATGAACGGCAAGGCAAGGAAAGGGTAACGCATGGGAAAGCACTGTCAGGCGAGGCAAGGCTAAGGCACGACAACGCAAGGCTAGGCAATGCACGGAAGGCAAGCAAAGAGTAACGGAAGGGAAGGAAGGCAAGGGAAAGCAAGGAAAGGCAAGTGTAACGGAAGGAACGGCACGGAAGGGGAAACAAGTCTAAGGCACGACAACGCACGCTAGGCAATGCACGGCAAGGCAAGGAAAGGGTGACGCAAGGGAAGGCACGGTCGGGTGAGGAAAGGCTAATGCACGACAATGCAAAGCTAGGCAGTGCACGGCAAGGCAAGGTAAGAGTAACGGAAGGAAAGGAAGGCAAGGTAAAGCCAGGCAAGGCAAGTGTAACAAAAGGCACGGCACGGCAAGGGTAACCAAGGCTAAGGCACGACAACGCACAGCTAGGCAATGCACGGCAAGGGAAGGAAAGGGTAACGCAATTCAAGGCACGGTCAGGCGAGGTAAGGATAAGGCACGACAACGCAAGGCTAGGCAATGCACGGAAGGCAAGCAAAGAGTAACGGAAGGTAAGGAAGGCAAGGGAAAGCAAGGAAAGGCAAGTGTAACGGAAGGAACGGCATGGCAAGTGGAAACAAGGCTAAGGCACGACAACGCACGCTAGGCAATGCACGGCAAGGCAAGCAAAGGGTATCGCAAGGAAAGGCACGGTGAGGCTAGGCAAGGCTAATGCACGAAAACGCAAGGCTAGGCGATGCACGACAATGCACGGAAAGCTTAAAGCAAAGGAAGGCAAGGTCAGGCGAGATAAGGCTAAGGCACGACAACGCAAGGCTAGGAAATTCAGGGAAGGCAAGCAAAGAGTAACGGAAGGTAAGCAAGGCAAGGAAAAGGAAGGAAAGGCCAGGGTAACGGAAGGAACGGCACGGCAAGGGGAAAAAAGGCTAAGGCACGGCAACGCAGGCTAGGCAATGCACGGAAAGGCAAGGAAAGGGTAACGCATGGGAAGGCACGGTCAGGCGAGGCAAGGCTAATGCATGACAACGCAAGGCTAGGCAATGCACGGAAAGCAAGCAAAGTGTAACGGAACGCAAGGAAGGCAAGGGAAAGCAAGGGAAGGTAAGGGTAACGGAAGGAACGGCACGGCAAGGGGAAACAAGTCTAAGGCACGGCAACGTAGGCTAGGCAATGCACGGCAAGGCAAGGAAAGGGTAACGCATGGGAAAGCACGTTCAGGCGAGGCAAGGCTAAGGCACGACAACGCAAGGCTAGGCAATGCACGGAAAGCAAGCAAAGAGTAACGGAAGGTAAGGAAGGCAAGGGAAAGCAAAGAAAGGCAAGTGTAACGGAAGGAACGGCACGGCAAGGGGAAACAAGGCTAAGGCACGACAACGCACGGCTAGGCAATGCACGGGAAGGCAAGCAAAGGGTAACGCAAGGAAAGGCACGGTGAGGCTAGGCAAGGCTAATGCACGAAAACGCAAGGCTAGGCGATGCACGACAATGCAAGGAAAGCTTAAAGCAAAGGAAGGCAAGGTCAGGCGAGATAAGGCTAAGGCACGACAACGCAAGGCTACGAAATTCAGGGAAGGCAAGCAAAGAGTAACGGAAGGTAAGCTAGGCAAGGAAAAGCAAGGAAAGGCAAGGGTAACGGAAGGAACGGCATGGCAAGGGGAAACAAGTCTAAGGCACGACACCGAACGCTAGGCAATGAACGGCAAGGCAAGGAAAGGGTAACGCATTTGAAAGCACGGTCAGGCGAGGCAACGCTAAGGCACGACAACGCAAGGCTAGGCAATGCACGGAAGGCAAGCATAGAGTAACGGAAGGTAAGGAAGGCAAGGGAAAGCAGGGAAAGGCAAGTGTAACGGAAGGAACGGCACGGCAAGGGGAAACAAGGCTAAGGCACGACAACGCACGGCTAGGCAATGCACGGCAAGGCAAGGAAAGGGTAACGCATGGGAAAGCACGGTCAGGCGAGGCAAGGCTAAGGCATGAAAACGCAAGGCTAGGCAATGCACGGAAAGCAAGCAAAGAGTAACGGAACGCAAGGAAGGCAAGGGAAAGCAAGGGAAGGCAAGGGTAACGGAAGGAACGGCACGGCAAGGGGTAAGAAGGCTAAGGCACGACAACGCAGGGCTAGGCAATGCACGGCAAGGCAAGGAAAGGGTAACGCAGGGGAAGGCACGGTCAGGTGAGGCAAGGATAAGGCACGACAATGCAAGGCTAGGCAATGCACGGCAAGGCAAGGAAAGAGTAACGGAAGGAAAGGAAGGCAAGGCAACGCCAGGCAAGGCAAGTGTAACAAAAGGCACGCCACGGCAAGGGGAAACAAGGCTAAGGCACGACAACGCACGGCTAGGCAATGCACGGCAAGGCAAGGAAAGGGTAACGCAAGGCAAGGCACGGTGAGGCTAGGCAAGGCTAATGCACGACAACGCAAGGCTAGGCAATGCACGACAATGCAAGGAAAGCTTAAAGCAAAGGAAGGCACGGTCAGGCGAGATAAGGCTAAGGCACGACAACGCAAGGCTAGGCAATGCAGGGAAGGGAAGCAAAGAGTAACGGAAGGTAAGCAAGGCAAAGAAAAGCAAGGAAAGGCAAGGGTAACGGAAGGAACTGCACGGCAAGGGGAAACAAGGCTAAGGCACGGCAACGCAGGCTGGGCAATGCACGGCAAGGCAAGGAAAGGGTAACGCAGGGGAAGGCACCGTCAGGTGAGGCAAGGATAAGGCACGACAATGCAAGGCTAGGCAATGCACGGCAAGGCAAGGAAAGAGTAACGGAAGGAAAGGAAGGCAAGGCAACGCCAGGCAAGGCAAATGTAAGAAAAATGCACTGCACAGCAAGGGGAAACAAGGCTAAGGCACGACAACGCACGGCTAGGCAATGCACGGCAAGGCAAGGAAAGGGTAACGCAAGGCAAGGCACGGTGAGGCTAGGCAAGGCTAATGCACGACAACGCAAGGCTAGGCAATGCAGGGAAGGCAAGCAAAGAGTAACGGAATGTAAGGAAGGCAAGGGAAAGCAAGGAAAGGCAAGGGTAACGGAAGGAACTGCACGGCAAGGGGAAACAAGGCTAAGGCACGACAACGCACGGCTAGGCAATGCACGGCAAGGCAAGGAAAGGGTAACGCATGGGAAAGCACGGTCAGGCGAGGCAAGGCTAAGGCATGACAACGCAAGGCTAGGCAATGCACGGAAAGCAAGCAAAGAGTAACGGAACGCAAGGAAGGCAAGGGAAAGCAAGGAAAGGCAAGTGTAACGGAAGGAACGGCACGGCAAGGGGAAACAAGGCTAAGGCACGACAACGCACGGCTAGGCAATGCACGGCAAGGCAAGGCAAGCTTAAAGCAAAGGAAGGCAAGGTCAGGCGAGATAAGGCAAAGGCACGACAACGCAGGGCTAGGCAATTCAGGGAAGGCAAGCAAAGAGTAACGGAAGGTAAGCAAGGCAAGGAAAAGCAAGGAAAGTCAAGGGTAACGGAAGGAACGGCACGGCAAGGGGAAACAAGGCTAAGGCACGACACCGAACGCTAGGCAATGAACGGCAAGGCAAGGAAAGGGAAACGCATGGGAAAGCACGGTCAGGCGAGGCAAGGCTAAGGCACGACAACGCAAGGCTAGGCAATGCACGGAAAGCAAGCAAGGAGTAACGGAATGCAAGGAAGGAAAGGGAAAGCAAGGGAAGGCAAGGGTAACGGAAGGAACGGCACGGCAAGGGGTAACAAGGCTAAGGCACGACAACACACGGCTAGGAAATGCAAGGCAAGGCAAGGAAAGGGTAACGCAAGGCAAGGCACGGTGAGGCTAGGCAAGGTTAATGCACGACAACGCAAGGCTAGGCAATGCACGACAATGCAAGGAAAGCTTAAAGCAAAGGAAGGCACGGTCAGGCGAGATAAGGCTAAGGCACGACAACGCAAGGCTAGGCAATGCACGGAAGGCAAGCAAAGAGTAACGGAAGGTAAGGAAGGCAAGGGAAAGCAAGGAAAGGCAATGGTAACGGAAGGAACGGCACGGCAAGGGGAAACAAGGCTAAGGCACGACAACGCACGCTAGGCAATGCACGGCAAGGCAAGGAAAGGGTAACGCATGGGAAAGCACGGTCAGGCGAGGCAAGGCTAAGGCACGACAACCCAAGGCTAGGCAATGCACGGAAGGCAAGCAAAGAGAAACGGAAGGTAAGGAAGGAAATGGAAAGGAAAGAAAGGCAAGTGTAACGGAAGGAACGGCACGGCAACGGGAAACAAGGCTAAGGCACGACAAGGCACGGCTAGGCAATGCACTTCAAGGCAAGCAAAGGGTAACGCAAGGAAAGGCACGGTGAGGCTAGGCAAGGCTAATGCACGAAAACGCAAGGCTAGGCGATGCACGACAATGCAAGGAAAGCTTAAAGCAAAGGAAGGCAAGGTCAGGCGAGATAAGGCTAAGGGACGACAACGCAAGGCTAGGAAATTCAGGGAAGGCAAGCAAAGAGTAACGGAATGTAAGGAACGCAAGGGAAAGCAAGGAAAGGCAAGTGTAACGGAAGGAACGGAACGGCAAGGCGAAACAAGGCTAAGGAACGACAACGCACGGCTAGGAAATGCACGACAAGGCAAGGAAAGGGTAACGCATGGGAAAGCACGGTCAGGCGAGGCAAGGCTAAGGTATGACAACGCAAGGCTAGGCAATGCACGGAAAGCAAGCAAAGAGTAACGGAACGCAAGGAAGGCAAGGGAAAGCAAGGAAAGGCAAGTGTAAGGGAAGGAACGGCACGGCAAGGGGAAACAAGGCTAAGGCACGACAACGCACGGCTAGGCAATGCACGGCAAGGGAAGGAAAGCTTAATGCAAAGGAAGGCAAGGTCAGGCGAGATAAGGCAAAGGCACGACAACGCAAGGCTAGGCAATTCAGGGAAGGCAAGCAAAGAGCAACGGAAGGTAAGCAAGGCAAGGAAAAGAAAGGAAAGGCAAGGGTAACGGAAGGAACGGCACGGCAAGGGGAAACAAGTCTAAGGCACGACACCGAACGCTAGGCAATGAACGGCAAGGCAAGGAAAGGGTTACGCATGGGAAAGCACGGTCAGGCGAGGCAAGGCTAAGGCACGACAACGCAAGTCTAGGCAATGCACGGAAGGCAAGCAAAGAGTAACGGAAGGTAAGGAAGGCAAGGGAAAGCAAGGAAAGGCAAGTGTAACGGAAGGAACGGCATGGCAAGGGGAAACAAGGCTAAGGCACGTCAACGCACGCTAGGCAATGCACGGCAAGGCAAGGAAAGGGTAACGCAGGGGAAGGCACGGTCAGGTGAGGCAAGGATAAGGCACGACAATGCAAGGCTAGGCAATGCACGGCAAGGCAAGGAAAGAGTAACGGAAGGAAAGGAAGGCAAGGCAAAGCCAGGCAAGGCAAGTGTAACAAAAGGCACGCCACGGCAAGGGGAAACAAGGCTAAGGCACGACAACGCACGGCTAGGCAATGCACGGCAAGGCAAGGAAAGGGTAACGCAAGGCAAGGCACGGTGAGGCTAGGCAAGGCTAATGCACGACAACGCAAGGCTAGGCAATGCACGACAATGCAAGGAAAGCTTAAAGCAAAGGAAGGCACGGTCAGGCGAGATAAGGCTAAGGCACGACAACGCAAGGCTAGGCAATGCAGGGAAGGGAAGCAAAGAGTAACGGAAGGTAAGCAAGGCAAAGAAAAGCAAGGAAAGGCAAGGGTAACGGAAGGAACTGCACGGCAAGGGGAAACAAGGCTAAGGCACGGCAACGCAGGCTGGGCAATGCACGGCAAGGCAAGGAAAGGGTAACGCAGGGGAAGGCACCGTCAGGTGAGGCAAGGATAAGGCACGACAATGCAAGGCTAGGCAATGCACGGCAAGGCAAGGAAAGAGTAACGGAAGGAAAGGAAGGCAAGGCAACGCCAGGCAAGGCAAATGTAAGAAAAATGCACTGCACAGCAAGGGGAAACAAGGCTAAGGCACGACAACGCACGGCTAGGCAATGCACGGCAAGGCAAGGAAAGGGTAACGCAAGGCAAGGCACGGTGAGGCTAGGCAAGGCTAATGCACGACAACGCAAGGCTAGGCAATGCAGGGAAGGCAAGCAAAGAGTAACGGAATGTAAGGAAGGCAAGGGAAAGCAAGGAAAGGCAAGGGTAACGGAAGGAACTGCACGGCAAGGGGAAACAAGGCTAAGGCACGACAACGCACGGCTAGGCAATGCACGGCAAGGCAAGGAAAGGGTAACGCATGGGAAAGCACGGTCAGGCGAGGCAAGGCTAAGGCATGACAACGCAAGGCTAGGCAATGCACGGAAAGCAAGCAAAGAGTAACGGAACGCAAGGAAGGCAAGGGAAAGCAAGGAAAGGCAAGTGTAACGGAAGGAACGGCACGGCAAGGGGAAACAAGGCTAAGGCACGACAACGCACGGCTAGGCAATGCACGGCAAGGCAAGGCAAGCTTAAAGCAAAGGAAGGCAAGGTCAGGCGAGATAAGGCAAAGGCACGACAACGCAAGGCTAGGCAATTCAGGGAAGGCAAGCAAAGAGTAACGGAAGGTAAGCAAGGCAAGGAAAAGCAAGGAAAGTCAAGGGTAACGGAAGGAACGGCACGGCAAGGGGAAACAAGGCTAAGGCACGACACCGAACGCTAGGCAATGAACGGCAAGGCAAGGAAAGGGAAACGCATGGGAAAGCACGGTCAGGCGAGGCAAGGCTAAGGCACGACAACGCAAGGCTAGGCAATGCACGGAAAGCAAGCAAGGAGTAACGGAATGCAAGGAAGGAAAGGGAAAGCAAGGGAAGGCAAGGGTAACGGAAGGAACGGCACGGCAAGGGGTAACAAGGCTAAGGCACGACAACACACGGCTAGGAAATGCAAGGCAAGGCAAGGAAAGGGTAACGCAAGGCAAGGCACGGTGAGGCTAGGCAAGGTTAATGCACGACAACGCAAGGCTAGGCAATGCACGACAATGCAAGGAAAGCTTAAAGCAAAGGAAGGCACGGTCAGGCGAGATAAGGCTAAGGCACGACAACGCAAGGCTAGGCAATGCACGGAAGGCAAGCAAAGAGTAACGGAAGGTAAGGAAGGCAAGGGAAAGCAAGGAAAGGCAATGGTAACGGAAGGAACGGCACGGCAAGGGGAAACAAGGCTAAGGCACGACAACGCACGCTAGGCAATGCACGGCAAGGCAAGGAAAGGGTAACGCAGGGGAAGTCACGGTCAGGTGAGGATAGGATAAGGCAGGACAATGCAAGGCTAGGAAATGCACGGCAAGGCAAGGAAAGAGTAACGGAAGGAAAGGAAGGCAAAGCAAAGCCAGGCAAGGCAAGTGTAACAAAAGGCACGCCACGGCAAGGGGAAACAAGGCTAAGGCACGACAACGCACGGCTAGCCAATGCACGGCAAGGCAAGGAAAGGGTAACGCAAGGCAAGGCACGGTGAGGCTAGGCAAGGATAATGCACGACAACGCAAGGCTAGGCAATGCACGACAATGCAAGGAAAGCTTAAAGCAAAGGAAGGCACGGTCAGGCGAGATAAGGCTAAGGCACAGGCACGCCACGGCAAGGGGAAACAAGGCTAAGGCACGACAACGCACGGCTAGCCAATGCACGGCAAGGCAAGGAAAGGGTAACGCAAGGCAAGGCACGGTGAGGCTAGGCAAGGATAATGCACGACAACGCAAGGCTAGGCAATGCACGACAATGCAAGGAAAGCTTAAAGCAAAGGAAGGCACGGTCAGGCGAGATAAGGCTAAGGCACGACAACGCAAGGCTAGTAAATGCAGGGAAGGGAAGCAAAGAGTAACGGAAGGTAAGCAAGGCAAGGAAAAGCAAGGAAAGTCAAGGGGAACGGAAGGAACGGCACGGCAAGGGGAAACAAGGCTAAGGCACGGCAACGCAGGCTAGGCAATGCACGGCAAGGCAAGGAAAGGGTAACGCATGGGAAAGCACGGTCAGGCGAGGCAAGGCTAAGGCATGACAACGCAAGGCTAGGCAATGCACGACAATGCAAGGAAAGCTTAAAGCAAAGGAAGGCAAGGTCAGGCGAGATAAGGCAAAGGCACGACAACGCAAGGCTAGGCAATTCAGGGAAGGCAAGCAAAGAGTAACGGAAGGTAAGCAAGGCAAGGAAAAGCAAGGAAAGGCAAGGGTAACGGAAGGAACGGCACGGCAAGGGGAAACAAGTCTAAGGCACGACACCGAACGCTAGGCAATGAACGGCAAGGCAAGGAAAGGGTAACGCATGGGAAAGCACTGTCAGGCGAGGCAAGGCTAAGGCACGACAACGCAAGGCTAGGCAATGCACGGAAGGCAAGCAAAGAGTAACGGAAGGGAAGGAAGGCAAGGGAAAGCAAGGAAAGGCAAGTGTAACGGAAGGAACGGCACGGAAGGGGAAACAAGTCTAAGGCACGACAACGCACGCAAGGCAATGCACGGCAAGGCAAGGAAAGGGTAACGCATGGGAAAGCACGGTCAGGCGAGGCAAGGCTAAGGCATGACAACGCAAGGCTAGGCAATGCACGGAAAGCAAGCAAAGAGTAACGGAACGCAAGGAAGGCAAGGGAAAGCAAGGGAAGGCAAGGGTAACGGAAGGAACGGCACGGCAAGGGTTAAGAAGGCTAAGGCACGACAACGCAGGGCTAGGAAATGCACGGCAAGGCAAGGAAAGGGTAACGCAGGGGAAGGCACGGTCAGGTGAGGCAAGGATAAGGCACGACAATGCAAGGCTAGGCAATGCACGGCAAGGCAAGGAAAGAGTAACGGAAGGTAAGGAAGGCAAGGGAAAGCAAAGAAAGGCAAGTGTAACGGAAGGAACGGCACGGCAAGGGGAAACAAGGCTAAGGCACGACAACGCACGGCTAGGCAATGCACGGCAAGGCAAGCAAAGGGTAACGCAAGGAAAGGCACGGTGAGGCTAGGCAAGGCTAATGCACGAAAACGCAAGGCTAGGCGATGCACGACAATGCAAGGAAAGCTTAAAGCAAAGGAAGGAAAGGTCAGGCGAGATAAGGCTAAGGCACGACAACGCAAGGCTAGGAAATTCAGGGAAGGCAAGCAAAGAGTAACGGAATGTAAGGAAGGCAAGGGAAAGCAAGGAAAGGCAAGTGTAACGGAAGGAACGGCACGGCAAGGCGAAACAAGGCTAAGGCACGACAACGCACGGCTAGGCAATGCACGGCATGGCAAGGAAAGGGTAACGCATGGGAAAGCACGGTCAGGCGAGGCAAGGCTAAGGCATGACAACGCAAGGCTAGGCAATGCACGGAAAGCAAGCAAAGAGTAACGGAACGCAAGGAAAGCAAGGGAAAGCAAGGAAAGGCAAGTGTAACGGAAGGAACGGCACGGCAAGGGGAAACAAGGCTAAGGCACGACAACGCACGGCTAGGCAATGCACGGCAAGGCAAGGAAAGCTTAAAGCAAAGGAAGGCAAGGTCAGGCGAGATAAGGCAAAGGCACGACAACGCAAGGCTAGGCAATTCAGGGAAGGCAAGCAAAGAGTAACGGAAGGTAAGCAAGGCAAGTAAAAGCAAGGAAAGTCAAGGGTAACGGAAGGAACGGCACGGCAAGGGGAAACAAGGCTAAGGCACGACAACGCACGGCTAGGCAATGCACGGCAATGCAAGGAAAGGGTAACGTATGGGAAAGCACGGTCAGGCGAGGCAAGGCTAAGGCACGACAACGCAAGGCTAGGCAATGCACGGAAGGCAAGCAAAGAGTAACGGAAGGTAAGGAAGGCAAGGGAAAGCAAGGAAAGGCAAGTGTAACGGAAGGAACGGCACGGCAAGGGGAAACAAGGCTAAGGCACGACAACGCACGCTAGGCAATGCACGGCAAGGCAAGGAAAGGGTAACGCAGGGGAAGGCACGGTCAGGTAAGGCTAGGATAAGGCACGACAATGCAAGGCTAGGCAATGCACGGCAAGGCAAGGAAAGAGTAACGGAAGGAAAGGAAGGCAAAGCAAAGCCAGGCAAGGCAAGTGTAACAAAAGGCACGCCACGGCAAGGGGAAACAAGCCTAAGGCACGACAACGCACGGCTAGGCAATGCACGGCAAGGCAAGGAAAGGGTAACGCAAGGCAAGGCACGGTGAGGCTAGGCAAGGATAATGCACGACAACGCAAGGCTAGGTAATGCACGACAATGCAAGGAAAGCTTAAAGCAAAGGAAGGCACGGTCAGGCGAGATAAGGCTAAGGCACGACAACGCAAGGCTAGGCAATGCACGGAAGGCAAGCAAAGAGTAACGGAAGGTAAGGAAGGCAAGGGAAAGCAAGGAAAGGCAATGGTAACGGAAGGAACGGCACGGCAAGGGGAAACAAGGCTAAGGCACGACAACGCACGCTAGGCAATGCACGGCAAGGCAAGGAAAGGGTAACGCATGGGAAAGCACGGTCAGGCGAGGCAAGGCTAAGGCACGACAACCCAAGGCTAGGCAATGCACGGAAGGCAAGCAAAGAGAAACGGAAGGTAAGGAAGGAAATGGAAAGGAAAGAAAGGCAAGTGTAACGGAAGGAACGGCACGGCAACGGGAAACAAGGCTAAGGCACGACAAGGCACGGCTAGGCAATGCACTTCAAGGCAAGCAAAGGGTAACGCAAGGAAAGGCACGGTGAGGCTAGGCAAGGCTAATGCACGAAAACGCAAGGCTAGGCGATGCACGACAATGCAAGGAAAGCTTAAAGCAAAGGAAGGCAAGGTCAGGCGAGATAAGGCTAAGGGACGACAACGCAAGGCTAGGAAATTCAGGGAAGGCAAGCAAAGAGTAACGGAATGTAAGGAACGCAAGGGAAAGCAAGGAAAGGCAAGTGTAACGGAAGGAACGGAACGGCAAGGCGAAACAAGGCTAAGGAACGACAACGCACGGCTAGGAAATGCACGACAAGGCAAGGAAAGGGTAACGCATGGGAAAGCACGGTCAGGCGAGGCAAGGCTAAGGTATGACAACGCAAGGCTAGGCAATGCACGGAAAGCAAGCAAAGAGTAACGGAACGCAAGGAAGGCAAGGGAAAGCAAGGAAAGGCAAGTGTAAGGGAAGGAACGGCACGGCAAGGGGAAACAAGGCTAAGGCACGACAACGCACGGCTAGGCAATGCACGGCAAGGGAAGGAAAGCTTAATGCAAAGGAAGGCAAGGTCAGGCGAGATAAGGCAAAGGCACGACAACGCAAGGCTAGGCAATTCAGGGAAGGCAAGCAAAGAGCAACGGAAGGTAAGCAAGGCAAGGAAAAGAAAGGAAAGGCAAGGGTAACGGAAGGAACGGCACGGCAAGGGGAAACAAGTCTAAGGCACGACACCGAACGCTAGGCAATGAACGGCAAGGCAAGGAAAGGGTTACGCATGGGAAAGCACGGTCAGGCGAGGCAAGGCTAAGGCACGACAACGCAAGTCTAGGCAATGCACGGAAGGCAAGCAAAGAGTAACGGAAGGTAAGGAAGGCAAGGGAAAGCAAGGAAAGGCAAGTGTAACGGAAGGAACGGCATGGCAAGGGGAAACAAGGCTAAGGCACGTCAACGCACGCTAGGCAATGCACGGCAAGGCAAGGAAAGGGTAACGCAGGGGAAGGCACGGTCAGGTGAGGCAAGGATAAGGCACGACAATGCAAGGCTAGGCAATGCACGGCAAGGCAAGGAAAGAGTAACGGAAGGAAAGGAAGGCAAGGCAAAGCCAGGCAAGGCAAGTGTAACAAAAGGCACGCCACGGCAAGGGGAAACAAGGCTAAGGCACGACAACGCACGGCTAGGCAATGCACGGCAAGGCAAGGAAAGGGTAACGCAAGGCAAGGCACGGTGAGGCTAGGCAAGGCTAATGCACGACAACGCAAGGCTAGGCAATGCACGACAATGCAAGGAAAGCTTAAAGCAAAGGAAGGCACGGTCAGGCGAGATAAGGCTAAGGCACGACAACGCAAGGCTAGGCAATGCAGGGAAGGGAAGCAAAGAGTAACGGAAGGTAAGCAAGGCAAAGAAAAGCAAGGAAAGGCAAGGGTAACGGAAGGAACTGCACGGCAAGGGGAAACAAGGCTAAGGCACGGCAACGCAGGCTGGGCAATGCACGGCAAGGCAAGGAAAGGGTAACGCAGGGGAAGGCACCGTCAGGTGAGGCAAGGATAAGGCACGACAATGCAAGGCTAGGCAATGCACGGCAAGGCAAGGAAAGAGTAACGGAAGGAAAGGAAGGCAAGGCAACGCCAGGCAAGGCAAATGTAAGAAAAATGCACTGCACAGCAAGGGGAAACAAGGCTAAGGCACGACAACGCACGGCTAGGCAATGCACGGCAAGGCAAGGAAAGGGTAACGCAAGGCAAGGCACGGTGAGGCTAGGCAAGGCTAATGCACGACAACGCAAGGCTAGGCAATGCAGGGAAGGCAAGCAAAGAGTAACGGAATGTAAGGAAGGCAAGGGAAAGCAAGGAAAGGCAAGGGTAACGGAAGGAACTGCACGGCAAGGGGAAACAAGGCTAAGGCACGACAACGCACGGCTAGGCAATGCACGGCAAGGCAAGGAAAGGGTAACGCATGGGAAAGCACGGTCAGGCGAGGCAAGGCTAAGGCATGACAACGCAAGGCTAGGCAATGCACGGAAAGCAAGCAAAGAGTAACGGAACGCAAGGAAGGCAAGGGAAAGCAAGGAAAGGCAAGTGTAACGGAAGGAACGGCACGGCAAGGGGAAACAAGGCTAAGGCACGACAACGCACGGCTAGGCAATGCACGGCAAGGCAAGGCAAGCTTAAAGCAAAGGAAGGCAAGGTCAGGCGAGATAAGGCAAAGGCACGACAACGCAAGGCTAGGCAATTCAGGGAAGGCAAGCAAAGAGTAACGGAAGGTAAGCAAGGCAAGGAAAAGCAAGGAAAGTCAAGGGTAACGGAAGGAACGGCACGGCAAGGGGAAACAAGGCTAAGGCACGACACCGAACGCTAGGCAATGAACGGCAAGGCAAGGAAAGGGAAACGCATGGGAAAGCACGGTCAGGCGAGGCAAGGCTAAGGCACGACAACGCAAGGCTAGGCAATGCACGGAAAGCAAGCAAGGAGTAACGGAATGCAAGGAAGGAAAGGGAAAGCAAGGGAAGGCAAGGGTAACGGAAGGAACGGCACGGCAAGGGGTAACAAGGCTAAGGCACGACAACACACGGCTAGGAAATGCAAGGCAAGGCAAGGAAAGGGTAACGCAAGGCAAGGCACGGTGAGGCTAGGCAAGGTTAATGCACGACAACGCAAGGCTAGGCAATGCACGACAATGCAAGGAAAGCTTAAAGCAAAGGAAGGCACGGTCAGGCGAGATAAGGCTAAGGCACGACAACGCAAGGCTAGGCAATGCACGGAAGGCAAGCAAAGAGTAACGGAAGGTAAGGAAGGCAAGGGAAAGCAAGGAAAGGCAATGGTAACGGAAGGAACGGCACGGCAAGGGGAAACAAGGCTAAGGCACGACAACGCACGCTAGGCAATGCACGGCAAGGCAAGGAAAGGGTAACGCAGGGGAAGTCACGGTCAGGTGAGGATAGGATAAGGCAGGACAATGCAAGGCTAGGAAATGCACGGCAAGGCAAGGAAAGAGTAACGGAAGGAAAGGAAGGCAAAGCAAAGCCAGGCAAGGCAAGTGTAACAAAAGGCACGCCACGGCAAGGGGAAACAAGGCTAAGGCACGACAACGCACGGCTAGCCAATGCACGGCAAGGCAAGGAAAGGGTAACGCAAGGCAAGGCACGGTGAGGCTAGGCAAGGATAATGCACGACAACGCAAGGCTAGGCAATGCACGACAATGCAAGGAAAGCTTAAAGCAAAGGAAGGCACGGTCAGGCGAGATAAGGCTAAGGCACGACAACGCAAGGCTAGTAAATGCAGGGAAGGGAAGCAAAGAGTAACGGAAGGTAAGCAAGGCAAGGAAAAGCAAGGAAAGTCAAGGGGAACGGAAGGAACGGCACGGCAAGGGGAAACAAGGCTAAGGCACGGCAACGCAGGCTAGGCAATGCACGGCAAGGCAAGGAAAGGGTAACGCATGGGAAAGCACGGTCAGGCGAGGCAAGGCTAAGGCATGACAACGCAAGGCTAGGCAATGCACGACAATGCAAGGAAAGCTTAAAGCAAAGGAAGGCAAGGTCAGGCGAGATAAGGCAAAGGCACGACAACGCAAGGCTAGGCAATTCAGGGAAGGCAAGCAAAGAGTAACGGAAGGTAAGCAAGGCAAGGAAAAGCAAGGAAAGGCAAGGGTAACGGAAGGAACGGCACGGCAAGGGGAAACAAGTCTAAGGCACGACACCGAACGCTAGGCAATGAACGGCAAGGCAAGGAAAGGGTAACGCATGGGAAAGCACTGTCAGGCGAGGCAAGGCTAAGGCACGACAACGCAAGGCTAGGCAATGCACGGAAGGCAAGCAAAGAGTAACGGAAGGGAAGGAAGGCAAGGGAAAGCAAGGAAAGGCAAGTGTAACGGAAGGAACGGCACGGAAGGGGAAACAAGTCTAAGGCACGACAACGCACGCAAGGCAATGCACGGCAAGGCAAGGAAAGGGTAACGCATGGGAAAGCACGGTCAGGCGAGGCAAGGCTAAGGCATGACAACGCAAGGCTAGGCAATGCACGGAAAGCAAGCAAAGAGTAACGGAACGCAAGGAAGGCAAGGGAAAGCAAGGGAAGGCAAGGGTAACGGAAGGAACGGCACGGCAAGGGTTAAGAAGGCTAAGGCACGACAACGCAGGGCTAGGAAATGCACGGCAAGGCAAGGAAAGGGTAACGCAGGGGAAGGCACGGTCAGGTGAGGCAAGGATAAGGCACGACAATGCAAGGCTAGGCAATGCACGGCAAGGCAAGGAAAGAGTAACGGAAGGTAAGGAAGGCAAGGGAAAGCAAAGAAAGGCAAGTGTAACGGAAGGAACGGCACGGCAAGGGGAAACAAGGCTAAGGCACGACAACGCACGGCTAGGCAATGCACGGCAAGGCAAGCAAAGGGTAACGCAAGGAAAGGCACGGTGAGGCTAGGCAAGGCTAATGCACGAAAACGCAAGGCTAGGCGATGCACGACAATGCAAGGAAAGCTTAAAGCAAAGGAAGGAAAGGTCAGGCGAGATAAGGCTAAGGCACGACAACGCAAGGCTAGGAAATTCAGGGAAGGCAAGCAAAGAGTAACGGAATGTAAGGAAGGCAAGGGAAAGCAAGGAAAGGCAAGTGTAACGGAAGGAACGGCACGGCAAGGCGAAACAAGGCTAAGGCACGACAACGCACGGCTAGGCAATGCACGGCATGGCAAGGAAAGGGTAACGCATGGGAAAGCACGGTCAGGCGAGGCAAGGCTAAGGCATGACAACGCAAGGCTAGGCAATGCACGGAAAGCAAGCAAAGAGTAACGGAACGCAAGGAAAGCAAGGGAAAGCAAGGAAAGGCAAGTGTAACGGAAGGAACGGCACGGCAAGGGGAAACAAGGCTAAGGCACGACAACGCACGGCTAGGCAATGCACGGCAAGGCAAGGAAAGCTTAAAGCAAAGGAAGGCAAGGTCAGGCGAGATAAGGCAAAGGCACGACAACGCAAGGCTAGGCAATTCAGGGAAGGCAAGCAAAGAGTAACGGAAGGTAAGCAAGGCAAGTAAAAGCAAGGAAAGTCAAGGGTAACGGAAGGAACGGCACGGCAAGGGGAAACAAGGCTAAGGCACGACAACGCACGGCTAGGCAATGCACGGCAATGCAAGGAAAGGGTAACGTATGGGAAAGCACGGTCAGGCGAGGCAAGGCTAAGGCACGACAACGCAAGGCTAGGCAATGCACGGAAGGCAAGCAAAGAGTAACGGAAGGTAAGGAAGGCAAGGGAAAGCAAGGAAAGGCAAGTGTAACGGAAGGAACGGCACGGCAAGGGGAAACAAGGCTAAGGCACGACAACGCACGCTAGGCAATGCACGGCAAGGCAAGGAAAGGGTAACGCAGGGGAAGGCACGGTCAGGTAAGGCTAGGATAAGGCACGACAATGCAAGGCTAGGCAATGCACGGCAAGGCAAGGAAAGAGTAACGGAAGGAAAGGAAGGCAAAGCAAAGCCAGGCAAGGCAAGTGTAACAAAAGGCACGCCACGGCAAGGGGAAACAAGCCTAAGGCACGACAACGCACGGCTAGGCAATGCACGGCAAGGCAAGGAAAGGGTAACGCAAGGCAAGGCACGGTGAGGCTAGGCAAGGATAATGCACGACAACGCAAGGCTAGGTAATGCACGACAATGCAAGGAAAGCTTAAAGCAAAGGAAGGCACGGTCAGGCGAGATAAGGCTAAGGCACGACAACGCAAGGCTAGGCAATGAACGGAAGGGAAGCAAAGAGTAACGGAAGGTAAGCAAGGCAAGGAAAAGCAAGGAAAGGCAAGGGTAACGGAAGGAACGGCACGGCAAGGGGAAACAAGTCTAAGGCACGACACCGAACGTTAGGCAATGAACGGCAAGGCAAGTAAAGGGTAACGCATGGGAAAGCACGGTCAGGCGAGGCAAGGCTAAGGCACGACAACGCAAGGCTAGGCAATGCACGGAAGGCAAGCAAAGAGTAACGGAAGGTAAGGAAGGCAAGGGAAAGCATGGAAAGGCAAGTGTAACGGAAGGAACCGCACGGCAAGGGGAAACAAGGCTAAGGCACGACAACGCACGCTAGGCAATGCACGGCAAGGCAAGGAAAGGGTAACGCATGGGAAAGCACGGTCAGGCGAGGCAAGGCTAAGGCATGACAACGCAAGGCTAGGCAATGCACGGAAAGCAAGCAAAGAGTAACGGAAGGTAAGCTAGGCAAGGAAAAGAAAGGACAGGCCAGGGTAACGGAAGGAACGGCATGGCAAGGGGAAACAAGTCTAAGGCACGACACCGAACGCTAGGCAATGAACGGCAAGGCAAGGAAAGTGTAACGCATTTGAAAGCACGGTCAGGCGAGGCAAGGCTAAGGAAAGCCAACGCAAGGCTAGGCAATGCACGGAAAGCAAACAAGGAGTGACGGAATGCAAGGAAGGAAAGGGAAAGCAAGGGAAGGCAAGGGTAACGGAAGGAACGGCACGGCAAGGGGTAACAAGGCTAAGGCACGACAACGCACGCTAGGCAATGCACGGCAAGGCAAGGAAAGGGTAACGCATGGGAAAGCACGGTCAGGGGAGGCAAGGCTAAGGCATGACAACGCAAGGCTAGGCAATGCACGGAAAGCAAGCAAAGAGTAACGGAACGCAAGGAAGGCAAGGGAAAGCAAGGGAAGTCAAGGGTAACGGAAGGAACGGCACGGCAAGGGGTAAGAAGGCTAAGGCACGACAACGCAGGGCTAGGCAATGCACGGCAAGGCAAGGAAAGGGTAACGCAGGGGAAGGCACGGTCAGGTGATGGAAGGATAAGGCACGACAATGCAAGGCTAGGCAATGCACGGCAAGGCAAGGAAAGAGTAACGGAAGGTAAGGAAGGCAAGGGAAAGCAAAGAAAGGCAAGTGTAACGGAAGGAACGGCACAGCAAGGGGAAACAAGGCTAAGGCACGATAACGCACGGCTAGGCAATGCACGGCAAGGCAAGCAAAGGGTAACGCAAGGAAAGGCACGGTGAGGCTAGGCAAGGCTAATGCACGAAAACGCAAGGCTAGGCGATGCACGACAATGCAAGGAAAGCTTAAAGCAAAGGAAGGCAAGGTCAGGCGAGATAAGGCTAAGGCACGACAACGCAAGGCTAGGAAATTCAGGGAAGGCAAGCAAAGAGTAACGGAAGGTCAGCTAGGCAAGGAAAAGGAAGGACAGGCCAGGGTAACGGAAGGAACGGCACGGCAAGGGGAAACAACTCTAAGGCACGACACCGAACGCTAGGCAATGAACGGCAAGGCAAGGAAAGTGTAACGCATGGGAAAGCACGTTCAGGCGAGGCAAGGCTAAGGCACGACAACGCAAGGCTAGGCAATGCACGGAAGGCAAGCATAGAGTAACGGAAGGTAAGGAAGGCAAGGGAAAGCAGGGAATGGCAAGTGTAACGGAAGGAACGGCACGGCAAGGGGAAAAAAGGCTAAGTCACGACAACGCACGGCTAGGCAATGCACGGCAAGGCAAGGAAAGCGTAACGCAGGGGAAAGCACGGTCAGGCGAGGCAAGGCTAAGGCACGACAACGCAAGGCTAGGCAATTCAGGGAAGGAAAGCAAAGAGTAACGGAAGGTAAGCAAGGCAAGGAAAAGCAAGGAAAGGCAAGGGTAACGGAAGGAACGGCACGGCAAGGGGAAACAAGTCTAAGGCACGACACCGAACGCTAGGCAATGAACGGCAAGGCAAGGAAAGGGTAACGCATGGGAAAGCACGGTCAGGCGAGGCACGGCTAAGGCACGACAACGCAAGGCTAGGCAATGCACGGAAGGGAAGCAAAGAGTAACGGAAGGTAAGGAAGGCAAGGGAAAGCAAGGAAAGGCAAGTGTAACGGAAGGAACGGCACGGCAAGGGGAAACAAGGCTAAGGCACGACAACGCACGCTAGGTAATGCACGGCAAGGCAAGGAAAGGGTAACGCATGGGAAAGCACGGTCAGGCGAGGCAAGGCTAAGGCACGACAACGCAAGGCTAGGCAATGCACGGAAAGCAAGCAAAGAGTAACGGAACGCAAGGAAGGCAAGGGAAAGCAAGGGAAGGCAAGGGTAACGGAAGGAACGGCACGGCAAGGGGTAACAAGGCTAAGGCACGACAACGCAGGGCTTGGCAATGCACGGCAAGGCAAGGAAAGGGTAACGCAGGGGAAGGCACGGTCAGGTGAGGCAAGGATAAGGCACGACAATGCAAGGCTAGGCAATGCACGGCAAGGCAAGGAAAGAGTAACGGAAGGAAAGGAAGGCAAGGCAACGCCAGGCAAGGCAAATGTAAGAAAAAGGCACGGCACAGCAAGGGGAAACAAGGCTAAGGCACGACAACGTACGGCTAGGCAATGCAAGGCAAGGCAAGGAAAGGGTAACGCAAGGCAAGGCACGGTGAGGCTAGGGAAGGCTAATGCACGACAACGCAAGGCTAGGCAATGCACGACAATGCAAGGAAAGCTTAAAGCAAAGGAAGGCACGGTCAGGCGAGATAAGGCTAAGGCACGACAACGCAAGGCTTGGCAATGCACGGAAGGCAAGCAAAGAGGAACGGAAGGTAAGCAAGGCAAGGAAAAGCAAGGAAAGGCAAGGGTAACGGAAGGAACTGCACGGCAAGGGGAAACAAGGCTAAGGCACGGCAACGCACGGCTAGGCAATGCACGGCCAGGCAAGGAAAGGGTAACGCAAGGCAAGGCACTGTCAGGCGAGCAAAGGTTAAGGCACGACAACGCAAGGCTAGGCAATGCACGGAAGGCAAGCATAGAGTAACGGAAGGTAAGGAAGGCAAGGGAAAGCAAGGAAAGGCAAGTGTAACGGAAGGAACGGCACAGCAAGGGGAAACAAGGCTAAGGCACGACAACGCACGGCTAGGCAATGCACGGCAAGGCAAGCAAAGGGTAACGCATGGGAAAGCACGGTCAGGCGAGGCAAGGCTAAGGCATGACAACGCAAGGCTAGGCAATGCACGGCAAGGCAAGCAAAGGGTAACGCAAGGAAAGGCACGGTGAGGCTAGGCAAGGCTAATGCACGAAAACGCAAGGCTAGGCAATGCACGGCAAGGCAAGGAAAGAATAACGGAAGGTAAGGAAGGCAAGGGAAAGCAAAGAAAGGCAAGTGTAACGGAAGGAACGGCACAGCAAGGGGAAACAAGGCTAAGGCACGACAACGCACGGCTAGGCAATGCACGGCAAGGCAAGCAAAGGGTAACGCAAGGAAAGGCACGGTGAGGCTAGGCAAGGCTAATGCACGAAAACGCAAGGCTAGGCGATGCACGACAATGCAAGGAAAGCTTAAAGCAAAGGAAGGCAAGGTCAGGCGAGATAAGGCAAAGGCACGACAACGCAAGGCTAGGAAATTCAGGGAAGGCAAGCAAAGAGTAACGGAAGGTCAGCTAGGCAAGGAAAAGGAAGGACAGGCCAGGGTAACGGAAGGAACGGCACGGCAAGGGGAAACAAGTATAAGGCACGACACCGAACGCTAGGCAATGAACGGCAAGGCAAGGAAAGTGTAACGCATTTGAAAGCACGGTCAGGCGAGGCAACGCTAAGGCACGACAACGCAAGGCTAGGCAATGCACGGAAGGCAAGCATAGAGTAACGGAAGGTAAGGAAGGCAAGGGAAAGCAGGGAAAGGCAAGGGTAACGGAAGGAACGGCACGGCAAGGGGTAACAAGGCTAAGGCACGACAACGCAGGGCTAGGCAATGCACGGCAAGGCAAGGAAGGGTAACGCAGGGGAAGGCACGGTCAGGTGAGGCAAGGATAAGGCACGACAATGCAAGGCTAGGCAATGCACGGAAAGCAAGCAAAGAGTAACGGAACGCAAGGAAGGCAAGGGAAAGCAAGGGAAGCCAAGGGTAACGGAAGGAACGGCACGGCAAGGGGAAACAAGGCTAAGGCACGACAGCGCAAGGCTAGGCAATGCACGGCAAGGCAAGGAAAGGGTAACGCATGGGAAAGCACGGTCAGGCGAGGCAAGGCTAAGGCATGAAAACGCAAGGCTAGGCAATGCACGGAAGGCAAGCAAAGAGTAACGGAAGGTAAGGAAGGAAAGGGAAAGCAAGGAAAGGCAAGTGTAACGGAAGGACCGGCACGGCAAGGGGAAACAAGGCTAAGGCACGACAACGCACGCTAGGTAATGCACGGCAAGGCAAGGAAAGGGTAACCCATGGGAAAGCACGGTCAGGCGAGGCAAGGCTAAGGCACGACAACGCAAGGCTAGGCAATGCACGGAAAGCAAGCAAAGAGTAACGGAACGCAAGGAAGGCAAGGGAAAGCAAGGGAAGGCAAGGGTAACGGAAGGAACGGCACGGCAAGGGGTAACAAGGCTAAGGCACGACAACGCAGGGCTAGGCAATGCACGGCAAGGCAAGGAAGGGTAACGCAGGGGAAGGCACGGTCAGGTGAGGCAAGGATAAGGCACGACAATGCAAGGCTAGGCAATGCACGGCAAGGCAAGGAAAGAGTAACGGAAGGAAAGGAAGGCAAGGCAAAGTCAGGCAAGGCAAGTGTAACAAAAGCCACGCCACGGCAAGGGGAAACAAGGCTAAGGCACGACAACGCACGGCTAGGCAATGCACGGCAAGGCAAGGAAAGGTAACGCAAGGTAAGGCACGGTGAGGCTAGGCAAGGCTAATGCACGACAACGCAAGGCTAGGCAATGCACGACAATGCAAGGAAAGCTTAAAGCAAAGGAAGGCACGGTCATGCGAGATAAGGCTAAGGCACGACAACGCAAGGCTAGGCAATGCAGGAAAGGGAAGCAAAGGGTAACGGAAGGTAAGGAAGGCAAGAGATAGCAAAGAAAAGCAAGTGTAACGGAAGGAACGGCACGGCAAGGGGAAAGAAGGCTAAGGCACGACAACGCACGGCTAGTCAATGCACGGCAAGGCAAGCAAAGGGTAACGCAAGGAAAGGCACGGTGAGGCTAGGCAAGGCTAATGCTCGAAAACGCAAGGCTAGGCAATGCACGACAATGCAAGGAAAGCTTAAAGCAAAGGAAGGCCAGGTCAGGCGAGATAAGGCAAAGGCACGACAACGCAAGGCTAGGCAATTCAGGGAAGGCAAGCAAAGAGTAACGGAAGGTAAGCAAGGCAAGGAAAAGCAAGGAAAGGCAAGGGTAACGGAAGGAACGGCACGGCAAGGGGAAACAAGTCTAAGGCACGACACCGAACGCTAGGCAATGAACGGCAAGGCAAGGAACGGGTAACGCATGGGAAAGCACGGTCAGGCGAGGCAAGGCTAAGGCACGACAACGCAAGGCTAGGCAATGCACGGAAGGCAAGCAAAGAGTAACGGAAGGTAAGGAAGGCAAGGGAAAGCAAGGAAAGGCAAGAGTAACGGAAGGAACGGCACGGCAAGGGGAAACAAGGCTAAGGCACGACAACGCACGCTAGGTAATGCACGGCAAGGCAAGGAAAGGGTAACGCATGGGAAAGCACGGTCAGGCGAGGCAAGGCTAAGGCAGGACAACGCAAGGCTAGGAAATGCACGGAAAGCAAGCAAAGAGTAACGGAACGCAAGGAAGGCAAGGGAAAGCAAGGGAAGGCAAGGGTAACGGAAGGAACACCACGGCAAGGGGTAACAAGGCTAAGGCACGACAACGCAGGGCTAGGCAATGCACGGCAAGGCAAGGAAAGGGTAACGCAGGGGAAGGCACGGTCAGGTGAGTCAAGGATAAGGCACGACAATGCAAGGCTAGGCAATGCACGGCAAGGCAAGGAAAGAGTAACGGAAGGAAAGGAAGGCAAGGCAACGCCAGGCAAGGCAAATGTAAGAAAAAGGCACGGCACAGCAAGGGGAAACAAGGCTAAGGCACGACAACGCACGGCTAGGCAATGCACGGCAAGGCAAGGAAAGCTTAAAGCAAAGGAAGGCACGGTCAGGCGAGATAAGGCTAAGGCAAGACAACGCAAGGCTAGGCAATGCAGGGAAGGGAAGCAAAGAGTAACGGAAGGTAAGCAAGGCAAGGAAAAGCAAGGAAAGGCAAGGGTAACGGAAGGAACTGCACGGCAAGGGGAAACAAGGCTAAGGCACGGCAACGCACGGCTAGGCAATGCACGGCCAGGCAAGGAAAGGGTAACGCAGGGGAAGGCACGGTCAGGTGAGGCAAGGATAAGGCACGACAATGCAACGCTAGGCAATGCACGGCAAGGCAAGGAAAGAGTAACGGAAGGAAAGGAAGGCAAGGCAACGCCAGGCAAGGCAAATGTAAGAAAAAGGCACGGCACAGCAAGGGGAAACAAGGCTAAGGCACGACGACGCACGGCTAGGCAATGCACGGCAAGGCAAGGAAAGCTTAAAGCAAAGGAAGGCACGGTCAGGCGAGATAAGGCTAAGGCACGACAACGCAAGGCTAGGCAATGCAGGGAAGGGAAGCAAAGAGTAACGGAAGGTAAGCAAGGCAAGGAAAAGCAAGGAAAGGCAAGGGTAACGGAAGGAACTGCACGGCAAGGGGAAACAAGGCTAAGGCACGGCAACGCACGGCTAGGCAATGCACGGCCAGGCAAGGAAAGGGTAACGCAAGGCAAGGCACTGTCAGGCGAGCCAAGGTTAAGGCACGACAACGCAAGCTAGGCAATGCACGGCAAGGCAAGGAAAGGGTAACGCAAGGGAAGGCACGGTCGGGTGAGGAAAGGCTAATGCACGACAATGCAAAGCTAGGCAGTGCACGGCAAGGCAAGGTAAGAGTAACGGAAGGAAAGGAAGGCAAGGTAAAGCCAGGCAAGGCAAGTGTAACAAAAGGCACGGCACGGCAAGGGTAACCAAGGCTAAGGCACGACAACGCACAGCTAGGCAATGCACGGCAAGGGAAGGAAAGGGTAACGCAATTCAAGGCACGGTCAGGCGAGGTAAGGATAAGGCACGACAACGCAAGGCTAGGCAATGCACGGAAGGCAAGCAAAGAGTAACGGAAGGTAAGGAAGGCAAGGGAAAGCAAGGAAAGGCAAGTGTAACGGAAGGAACGGCATGGCAAGTGGAAACAAGGCTAAGGCACGACAACGCACGCTAGGCAATGAACGGCAAGGCAAGCAAAGGGTATCGCAAGGAAAGGCACGGTGAGGCTAGGCAAGGCTAATGCACGAAAACGCAAGGCTAGGCGATGCACGACAATGCAAGGAAAGCTTAAAGCAAAGGAAGGCAAGGTCAGGCGAGATAAGGCTAAGGCACGACAACGCAAGGCTAGGAAATTCAGGGAAGGCAAGCAAAGAGTAACGGAAGGTAAGCAAGGCAAGGAAAAGGAAGGAAAGGCCAGGGTAACGGAAGGAACGGCACGGCAAGGGGAAAAAAGGCTAAGGCACGGCAACGCAGGCTAGGCAATGCACGGAAAGGCAAGGAAAGGGTAACGCATGGGAAGGCACGGTCAGGCGAGGCAAGGCTAATGCATGACAACGCAAGGCTAGGCAATGCACGGAAAGCAAGCAAAGTGTAACGGAACGCAAGGAAGGCAAGGGAAAGCAAGGGAAGGTAAGGGTAACGGAAGGAACGGCACGGCAAGGGGAAACAAGTCTAAGGCACGGCAACGTAGGCTAGGCAATGCACGGCAAGGCAAGGAAAGGGTAACGCATGGGAAAGCACGTTCAGGCGAGGCAAGGCTAAGGCACGACAACGCAAGGCTAGGCAATGCACGGAAAGCAAGCAAAGAGTAACGGAAGGTAAGGAAGGCAAGGGAAAGCAAAGAAAGGCAAGTGTAACGGAAGGAACGGCACGGCAAGGGGAAACAAGGCTAAGGCACGACAACGCACGGCTAGGCAATGCACGGGAAGGCAAGCAAAGGGTAACGCAAGGAAAGGCACGGTGAGGCTAGGCAAGGCTAATGCACGAAAACGCAAGGCTAGGCGATGCACGACAATGCAAGGAAAGCTTAAAGCAAAGGAAGGCAAGGTCAGGCGAGATAAGGCTAAGGCACGACAACGCAAGGCTACGAAATTCAGGGAAGGCAAGCAAAGAGTAACGGAAGGTAAGCTAGGCAAGGAAAAGCAAGGAAAGGCAAGGGTAACGGAAGGAACGGCATGGCAAGGGGAAACAAGTCTAAGGCACGACACCGAACGCTAGGCAATGAACGGCAAGGCAAGGAAAGGGTAACGCATTTGAAAGCACGGTCAGGCGAGGCAACGCTAAGGCACGACAACGCAAGGCTAGGCAATGCACGGAAGGCAAGCATAGAGTAACGGAAGGTAAGGAAGGCAAGGGAAAGCAGGGAAAGGCAAGTGTAACGGAAGGAACGGCACGGCAAGGGGAAACAAGGCTAAGGCACGACAACGCACGGCTAGGCAATGCACGGCAAGGCAAGGAAAGGGTAACGCATGGGAAAGCACGGTCAGGCGAGGCAAGGCTAAGGCATGAAAACGCAAGGCTAGGCAATGCACGGAAAGCAAGCAAAGAGTAACGGAACGCAAGGAAGGCAAGGGAAAGCAAGGGAAGGCAAGGGTAACGGAAGGAACGGCACGGCAAGGGGTAAGAAGGCTAAGGCACGACAACGCAGGGCTAGGCAATGCACGGCAAGGCAAGGAAAGGGTAATGCAGGGGAAGGCACGGTTAGGTGAGGCAAGGATAAGGCACGACAATGCAAGGCTAGGCAATGCACGGCAAGGCAAGGAAAGAGTAACGGAAGGAAAGGAAGGCAAGGCAAAGCCAGGCAAGGCAAGTGTAACAAAAGGCACGCCACGGCAAGGGGAAACAAGGCTAAGGCACGACAACGCACGGCTAGGCAATGCACGGCAAGGCAAGGAAAGGGTAACGCAAGGCAAGGCACGGTGAGGCTAGGCAAGGCTAATGCACGACAACGCAAGGCTAGGCAATGCACGACAATGCAAGGAAAGCTTAAAGCAAAGGAAGGCACGGTCAGGCGAGATAAGGCTAAGGCACGACAACGCAAGGCTAGGCAATGCAGGGAAGGGAAGCAAAGAGTAACGGAAGGTAAGCAAGGCAAAGAAAAGCAAGGAAAGGCAAGGGTAACGGAAGGAACTGCACGGCAAGGGGAAACAAGGCTAAGGCACGGCAACGCAGGCTGGGCAATGCACGGCAAGGCAAGGAAAGGGTAACGCAGGGGAAGGCACCGTCAGGTGAGGCAAGGATAAGGCACGACAATGCAAGGCTAGGCAATGCACGGCAAGGCAAGGAAAGAGTAACGGAAGGAAAGGAAGGCAAGGCAACGCCAGGCAAGGCAAATGTAAGAAAAATGCACTGCACAGCAAGGGGAAACAAGGCTAAGGCACGACAACGCACGGCTAGGCAATGCACGGCAAGGCAAGGAAAGGGTAACGCAAGGCAAGGCACGGTGAGGCTAGGCAAGGCTAATGCACGACAACGCAAGGCTAGGCAATGCAGGGAAGGCAAGCAAAGAGTAACGGAATGTAAGGAAGGCAAGGGAAAGCAAGGAAAGGCAAGGGTAACGGAAGGAACTGCACGGCAAGGGGAAACAAGGCTAAGGCACGACAACGCACGGCTAGGCAATGCACGGCAAGGCAAGGAAAGGGTAACGCATGGGAAAGCACGGTCAGGCGAGGCAAGGCTAAGGCATGACAACGCAAGGCTAGGCAATGCACGGAAAGCAAGCAAAGAGTAACGGAACGCAAGGAAGGCAAGGGAAAGCAAGGAAAGGCAAGTGTAACGGAAGGAACGGCACGGCAAGGGGAAACAAGGCTAAGGCACGACAACGCACGGCTAGGCAATGCACGGCAAGGCAAGGCAAGCTTAAAGCAAAGGAAGGCAAGGTCAGGCGAGATAAGGCAAAGGCACGACAACGCAAGGCTAGGCAATTCAGGGAAGGCAAGCAAAGAGTAACGGAAGGTAAGCAAGGCAAGGAAAAGCAAGGAAAGTCAAGGGTAACGGAAGGAACGGCACGGCAAGGGGAAACAAGGCTAAGGCACGACACCGAACGCTAGGCAATGAACGGCAAGGCAAGGAAAGGGAAACGCATGGGAAAGCACGGTCAGGCGAGGCAAGGCTAAGGCACGACAACGCAAGGCTAGGCAATGCACGGAAAGCAAGCAAGGAGTAACGGAATGCAAGGAAGGAAAGGGAAAGCAAGGGAAGGCAAGGGTAACGGAAGGAACGGCACGGCAAGGGGTAACAAGGCTAAGGCACGACAACACACGGCTAGGAAATGCAAGGCAAGGCAAGGAAAGGGTAACGCAAGGCAAGGCACGGTGAGGCTAGGCAAGGTTAATGCACGACAACGCAAGGCTAGGCAATGCACGACAATGCAAGGAAAGCTTAAAGCAAAGGAAGGCACGGTCAGGCGAGATAAGGCTAAGGCACGACAACGCAAGGCTAGGCAATGCACGGAAGGCAAGCAAAGAGTAACGGAAGGTAAGGAAGGCAAGGGAAAGCAAGGAAAGGCAATGGTAACGGAAGGAACGGCACGGCAAGGGGAAACAAGGCTAAGGCACGACAACGCACGCTAGGCAATGCACGGCAAGGCAAGGAAAGGGTAACGCATGGGAAAGCACGGTCAGGCGAGGCAAGGCTAAGGCACGACAACCCAAGGCTAGGCAATGCACGGAAGGCAAGCAAAGAGAAACGGAAGGTAAGGAAGGAAATGGAAAGGAAAGAAAGGCAAGTGTAACGGAAGGAACGGCACGGCAACGGGAAACAAGGCTAAGGCACGACAAGGCACGGCTAGGCAATGCACTTCAAGGCAAGCAAAGGGTAACGCAAGGAAAGGCACGGTGAGGCTAGGCAAGGCTAATGCACGAAAACGCAAGGCTAGGCGATGCACGACAATGCAAGGAAAGCTTAAAGCAAAGGAAGGCAAGGTCAGGCGAGATAAGGCTAAGGGACGACAACGCAAGGCTAGGAAATTCAGGGAAGGCAAGCAAAGAGTAACGGAATGTAAGGAACGCAAGGGAAAGCAAGGAAAGGCAAGTGTAACGGAAGGAACGGAACGGCAAGGCGAAACAAGGCTAAGGAACGACAACGCACGGCTAGGAAATGCACGACAAGGCAAGGAAAGGGTAACGCATGGGAAAGCACGGTCAGGCGAGGCAAGGCTAAGGTATGACAACGCAAGGCTAGGCAATGCACGGAAAGCAAGCAAAGAGTAACGGAACGCAAGGAAGGCAAGGGAAAGCAAGGAAAGGCAAGTGTAAGGGAAGGAACGGCACGGCAAGGGGAAACAAGGCTAAGGCACGACAACGCACGGCTAGGCAATGCACGGCAAGGGAAGGAAAGCTTAATGCAAAGGAAGGCAAGGTCAGGCGAGATAAGGCAAAGGCACGACAACGCAAGGCTAGGCAATTCAGGGAAGGCAAGCAAAGAGCAACGGAAGGTAAGCAAGGCAAGGAAAAGAAAGGAAAGGCAAGGGTAACGGAAGGAACGGCACGGCAAGGGGAAACAAGTCTAAGGCACGACACCGAACGCTAGGCAATGAACGGCAAGGCAAGGAAAGGGTTACGCATGGGAAAGCACGGTCAGGCGAGGCAAGGCTAAGGCACGACAACGCAAGTCTAGGCAATGCACGGAAGGCAAGGAAAGGGTAACGGAAGGAAAGGAAGGCAAAGCAAAGCCAGGCAAGGCAAGTGTAACAAAAGGCACGCCACGGCAAGGGGAAACAAGGCTAAGGCACGACAACGCACGGCTAGCCAATGCACGGCAAGGCAAGGAAAGGGTAACGCAAGGCAAGGCACGGTGAGGCTAGGCAAGGATAATGCACGACAACGCAAGGCTAGGCAATGCACGACAATGCAAGGAAAGCTTAAAGCAAAGGAAGGCACGGTCAGGCGAGATAAGGCTAAGGCACGACAACGCAAGGCTAGTAAATGCAGGGAAGGGAAGCAAAGAGTAACGGAAGGTAAGCAAGGCAAGGAAAAGCAAGGAAAGTCAAGGGGAACGGAAGGAACGGCACGGCAAGGGGAAACAAGGCTAAGGCACGGCAACGCAGGCTAGGCAATGCACGGCAAGGCAAGGAAAGGGTAACGCATGGGAAAGCACGGTCAGGCGAGGCAAGGCTAAGGCATGACAACGCAAGGCTAGGCAATGCACGACAATGCAAGGAAAGCTTAAAGCAAAGGAAGGCAAGGTCAGGCGAGATAAGGCAAAGGCACGACAACGCAAGGCTAGGCAATTCAGGGAAGGCAAGCAAAGAGTAACGGAAGGTAAGCAAGGCAAGGAAAAGCAAGGGAAGGCAAGGGTAACGGAAGGAACGGCACGGCAAGGGGAAACGGCACGGCAAGGGGAAACAAGTCTAAGGCACGACACCGAACGCTAGGCAATGAACGGCAAGGCAAGGAAAGGGTAACGCATTTGAAAGCACGGTAAGGCGAGGCAAGGCTAAGGCACGACAACGCAAGGCTAGGCAATGCACGGAAGGCAAGCAAAGAGTAACGGAAGGGAAGGAAGGCAAGGGAAAGCAAGGAAAGGCAAGTGTAACGGAAGGAACGGCACGGAAGGGGAAACAAGTCTAAGGCACGACAACGCACGCAAGGCAATGCACGGCAAGGCAAGGAAAGGGTAACGCATGGGAAAGCACGGTCAGGCGAGGCAAGGCTAAGGCATGACAACGCAAGTCTAGGCAAAGCACGGAAAGCAAGCAAAGAGTAACGGAACGCAAGGAAGGCAAGGGAAAGCAAGGGAAGGCAAGGGTAACGGAAGGAACGGCACGGCAAGGGGTAAGAAGGCTAAGGCACGACAACGCAGGGCTAGGAAATGCACGGCAAGGCAAGGAAAGGGTAACGCAGGGGAAGGCACGGTCAGGTGAGGCAAGGATAAGGCACGACAATGCAAGGCTAGGCAATGCACGGCAAGGCAAGGAAAGAGTAAGGGAAGGTAAGGAAGGCAAGGGAAAGCAAAGAAAGGCAAGTGTAACGGAAGGAACGGCACGGCAAGGGGAAACAAGGCTAAGGCACGACAACGCACGGCTAGGCAATGCACGGCAAGGCAAGCAAAGGGTAACGCAAGGAAAGGCACGGTGAGGCTAGGCAAGGCTAATGCACGAAAACGCAAGGCTAGGCGATGCACGACAATGCAAGGAAAGCTTAAAGCAAAGGAAGGAAAGGTCAGGCGAGATAAGGCTAAGGCACGACAACGCAAGGCTAGGAAATTCAGGGAAGGCAAGCAAAGAGTAACGGAATGTAAGGAAGGCAAGGGAAAGCAAGGAAAGGCAAGTGTAACGGAAGGAACGGCACGGCAAGGCGAAACAAGGCTAAGGCACGACAACGCACGGCTAGGCAATGCACGGCATGGCAAGGAAAGGGTAACGCATGGGAAAGCACGGTCAGGCGAGGCAAGGCTAAGGCATGACAACGCAAGGCTAGGCAATGCACGGAAAGCAAGCAAAGAGTAACGGAACGCAAGGAAAGCAAGGGAAAGCAAGGAAAGGCAAGTGTAACGGAAGGAACGGCACGGCAAGGGGAAACAAGGCTAAGGCACGACAACGCACGGCTAGGCAATGCACGGCAAGGCAAGGAAAGCTTAAAGCAAAGGAAGGCAAGGTCAGGCGAGATAAGGCAAAGGCACGACAACGCAAGGCTAGGCAATTCAGGGAAGGCAAGCAAAGAGTAACGGAAGGTAAGCAAGGCAAGTAAAAGCAAGGAAAGTCAAGGGTAACGGAAGGAGCGGCACGGCAAGGGGAAACAAGGCTAAGGCACGACAACGCACGGCTAGGCAATGCACGGCAAGGCAAGGAAAGGGTAACGTATGGGAAAGCACGGTCAGGCGAGGCAAGGCTAAGGCACGACAACGCAAGGCTAGGCAATGCACGGAAGGCAAGCAAAGAGTAACGGAAGGTAAGGAAGGCAAGGGAAAGCAAGGAAAGGCAAGTGTAACGGAAGGAACGGCACGGCAAGGGGAAACAAGGCTAAGGCACGACAACGCACGCTAGGCAATGCACGGCAAGGCAAGGAAAGGGTGACGCAAGGGAAGGCACGGTCGGGTGAGGAAAGGCTAATGCACGACAATGCAAAGCTAGGCAGTGCACGGCAAGGCAAGGTAAGAGTAACGGAAGGAAAGGAAGGCAAGGTAAAGCCAGGCAAGGCAAGTGTAACAAAAGGCACGGCACGGCAAGGGTAACCAAGGCTAAGGCACGACAACGCACAGCTAGGCAATGCACGGCAAGGGAAGGAAAGGGTAACGCAATTCAAGGCACGGTCAGGCGAGGTAAGGATAAGGCACGACAACGCAAGGCTAGGCAATGCACGGAAGGCAAGCAAAGAGTAACGGAAGGTAAGGAAGGCAAGGGAAAGCAAGGAAAGGCAAGTGTAACGGAAGGAACGGCATGGCAAGTGGAAACAAGGCTAAGGCACGACAACGCACGCTAGGCAATGCACGGCAAGGCAAGCAAAGGGTATCGCAAGGAAAGGCACGGTGAGGCTAGGCAAGGCTAATGCACGAAAACGCAAGGCTAGGCGATGCACGACAATGCACGGAAAGCTTAAAGCAAAGGAAGGCAAGGTCAGGCGAGATAAGGCTAAGGCACGACAACGCAAGGCTAGGAAATTCAGGGAAGGCAAGCAAAGAGTAACGGAAGGTAAGCAAGGCAAGGAAAAGGAAGGAAAGGCCAGGGTAACGGAAGGAACGGCACGGCAAGGGGAAAAAAGGCTAAGGCACGGCAACGCAGGCTAGGCAATGCACGGAAAGGCAAGGAAAGGGTAACGCATGGGAAGGCACGGTCAGGCGAGGCAAGGCTAATGCATGACAACGCAAGGCTAGGCAATGCACGGAAAGCAAGCAAAGTGTAACGGAACGCAAGGAAGGCAAGGGAAAGCAAGGGAAGGTAAGGGTAACGGAAGGAACGGCACGGCAAGGGGAAACAAGTCTAAGGCACGGCAACGTAGGCTAGGCAATGCACGGCAAGGCAAGGAAAGGGTAACGCATGGGAAAGCACGTTCAGGCGAGGCAAGGCTAAGGCACGACAACGCAAGGCTAGGCAATGCACGGAAAGCAAGCAAAGAGTAACGGAAGGTAAGGAAGGCAAGGGAAAGCAAAGAAAGGCAAGTGTAACGGAAGGAACGGCACGGCAAGGGGAAACAAGGCTAAGGCACGACAACGCACGGCTAGGCAATGCACGGGAAGGCAAGCAAAGGGTAACGCAAGGAAAGGCACGGTGAGGCTAGGCAAGGCTAATGCACGAAAACGCAAGGCTAGGCGATGCACGACAATGCAAGGAAAGCTTAAAGCAAAGGAAGGCAAGGTCAGGCGAGATAAGGCTAAGGCACGACAACGCAAGGCTACGAAATTCAGGGAAGGCAAGCAAAGAGTAACGGAAGGTAAGCTAGGCAAGGAAAAGCAAGGAAAGGCAAGGGTAACGGAAGGAACGGCATGGCAAGGGGAAACAAGTCTAAGGCACGACACCGAACGCTAGGCAATGAACGGCAAGGCAAGGAAAGGGTAACGCATTTGAAAGCACGGTCAGGCGAGGCAACGCTAAGGCACGACAACGCAAGGCTAGGCAATGCACGGAAGGCAAGCATAGAGTAACGGAAGGTAAGGAAGGCAAGGGAAAGCAGGGAAAGGCAAGTGTAACGGAAGGAACGGCACGGCAAGGGGAAACAAGGCTAAGGCACGACAACGCACGGCTAGGCAATGCACGGCAAGGCAAGGAAAGGGTAACGCATGGGAAAGCACGGTCAGGCGAGGCAAGGCTAAGGCATGAAAACGCAAGGCTAGGCAATGCACGGAAAGCAAGCAAAGAGTAACGGAACGCAAGGAAGGCAAGGGAAAGCAAGGGAAGGCAAGGGTAACGGAAGGAACGGCACGGCAAGGGGTAAGAAGGCTAAGGCACGACAACGCAGGGCTAGGCAATGCACGGCAAGGCAAGGAAAGGGTAACGCAGGGGAAGGCACGGTCAGGTGAGGCAAGGATAAGGCACGACAATGCAAGGCTAGGCAATGCACGGCAAGGCAAGGAAAGAGTAACGGAAGGAAAGGAAGGCAAGGCAAAGCCAGGCAAGGCAAGTGTAACAAAAGGCACGCCACGGCAAGGGGAAACAAGGCTAAGGCACGACAACGCACGGCTAGGCAATGCACGGCAAGGCAAGGAAAGGGTAACGCAAGGCAAGGCACGGTGAGGCTAGGCAAGGCTAATGCACGACAACGCAAGGCTAGGCAATGCACGACAATGCAAGGAAAGCTTAAAGCAAAGGAAGGCACGGTCAGGCGAGATAAGGCTAAGGCACGACAACGCAAGGCTAGGCAATGCAGGGAAGGGAAGCAAAGAGTAACGGAAGGTAAGCAAGGCAAAGAAAAGCAAGGAAAGGCAAGGGTAACGGAAGGAACTGCACGGCAAGGGGAAACAAGGCTAAGGCACGGCAACGCAGGCTGGGCAATGCACGGCAAGGCAAGGAAAGGGTAACGCAGGGGAAGGCACCGTCAGGTGAGGCAAGGATAAGGCACGACAATGCAAGGCTAGGCAATGCACGGCAAGGCAAGGAAAGAGTAACGGAAGGAAAGGAAGGCAAGGCAACGCCAGGCAAGGCAAATGTAAGAAAAATGCACTGCACAGCAAGGGGAAACAAGGCTAAGGCACGACAACGCACGGCTAGGCAATGCACGGCAAGGCAAGGAAAGGGTAACGCAAGGCAAGGCACGGTGAGGCTAGGCAAGGCTAATGCACGACAACGCAAGGCTAGGCAATGCAGGGAAGGCAAGCAAAGAGTAACGGAATGTAAGGAAGGCAAGGGAAAGCAAGGAAAGGCAAGGGTAACGGAAGGAACTGCACGGCAAGGGGAAACAAGGCTAAGGCACGACAACGCACGGCTAGGCAATGCACGGGCAAGGCAAGGAAAGGGTAACGCATGGGAAAGCACGGTCAGGCGAGGCAAGGCTAAGGCATGACAACGCAAGGCTAGGCAATGCACGGAAAGCAAGCAAAGAGTAACGGAACGCAAGGAAGGCAAGGGAAAGCAAGGGAAAGGCAAGTGTAACGGAAGGAACGGCACGGCAAGGGGAAACAAGGCTAAGGCACGACAACGCACGGCTAGGCAATGCACGGCAAGGCAAGGCAAGCTTAAAGCAAAGGAAGGCAAGGTCAGGCGAGATAAGGCAAAGGCACGACAACGCAGGGCTAGGCAATTCAGGGAAGGCAAGCAAAGAGTAACGGAAGGTAAGCAAGGCAAGGAAAAGCAAGGAAAGTCAAGGGTAACGGAAGGAACGGCACGGCAAGGGGAAACAAGGCTAAGGCACGACACCGAACGCTAGGCAATGAACGGCAAGGCAAGGAAAGGGAAACGCATGGGAAAGCACGGTCAGGCGAGGCAAGGCTAAGGCACGACAACGCAAGGCTAGGCAATGCACGGAAAGCAAGCAAGGAGTAACGGAATGCAAGGAAGGAAAGGGAAAGCAAGGGAAGGCAAGGGTAACGGAAGGAACGGCACGGCAAGGGGTAACAAGGCTAAGGCACGACAACACACGGCTAGGAAATGCAAGGCAAGGCAAGGAAAGGGTAACGCAAGGCAAGGCACGGTGAGGCTAGGCAAGGTTAATGCACGACAACGCAAGGCTAGGCAATGCACGGACAATGCAAGGAAAGCTTAAAGCAAAGGAAGGCACGGTCAGGCGAGATAAGGCTAAGGCACGACAACGCAAGGCTAGGCAATGCACGGAAGGCAAGCAAAGAGTAACGGAAGGTAAAGGAAGGCAAGGGAAAGCAAGGAAAGGCAATGGTAACGGAAGGAACGGCACGGCAAGGGGAAACAAGGCTAAGGCACGACAACGCACGCTAGGCCAATGCACGGCAAGGCAAGGAAAGGGTAACGCATGGGAAAGCACGGTCAGGCGAGGCAAGGCTAAGGCACGACAACCCAAGGCTAGGCAATGCACGGAAGGCAAGCAAAGAGAAACGGAAGGTAAGGAAGGAAATGGAAAGGAAAGAAAGGCAAGTGTAACGGAAGGAACGGCACGGCAACGGGAAACAAGGCTAAGGCACGACAAGGCACGGCTAGGCAATGCACTTCAAGGCAAGCAAAGGGTAACGCAAGGAAAGGCACGGTGAGGCTAGGCAAGGCTAATGCACGAAAACGCAAGGCTAGGCGATGCACGACAATGCAAGGGAAAGCTTAAAGCAAAGGAAGGCAAGGTCAGGCGAGATAAGGCTAAGGGACGACAACGCAAGGCTAGGAAATTCAGGGAAGGCAAGCAAAGAGTAACGGAATGTAAGGAACGCAAGGGAAAGCAAGGAAAGGCAAGTGTAACGGAAGGAACGGAACGGCAAGGCGAAACAAGGCTAAGGAACGACAACGCACCGGCTAGGAAATGCACGACAAGGCAAGGAAAGGGTAACGCATGGGAAAGCACGGTCAGGCGAGGCAAGGCTAAGGTATGACAACGCAAGGCTAGGCCAATGCACGGAAAGCAAGCAAAGAGTAACGGAACGCAAGGAAGGCAAGGGAAAGCAAGGAAAGGCAAGTGTAAGGGAAGGAACGGCACGGCAAGGGGAAACAAGGCTAAGGCACGACAACGCACGGCTAGGCAATGCACGGCAAGGGAAGGAAAGCTTAATGCAAAGGAAGGCAAGGTCAGGCGAGATAAGGCAAAGGCACGACAACGCAAGGCTAGGCAATTCAGGGAAGGCAAGCAAAGAGCAACGGAAGGTAAGCAAGGCAAGGAAAAGAAAGGAAAGGCAAGGGTAACGGAAGGAACGGCACGGCAAGGGGAAACAAGTCTAAGGCACGACACCGAACGCTAGGCAATGAACGGCAAGGCAAGGAAAGGGTTACGCATGGGAAAGCACGGTCAGGCGAGGCAAGGCTAAGGCACGACAACGCAAGTCTAGGCAATGCACGGAAGGCAAGCAAAGAGTAACGGAAGGTAAGGAAGGCAAGGGAAAGCAAGGAAAGGCAAGTGTAACGGAAGGAACGGCATGGCAAGGGGGAAACAAGGCTAAAGCACGACAACGCACGCTAGGCAATGCACGGCAAGGCAAGCAAAGGGTAACGCAGGGGAAGTCACGGTCAGGTGAGGCATAGGATAAGGCAGGACAATGCAAGGCTAGGAAATGCACGGCAAGGCAAGGAAAGAGTAACGGAAGGAAAGGAAGGCAAGGCAAAGCCAGGCAAGGCAAGTGTAACAAAAGGCACGCCACGGCAAGGGGAAACAAGGCTAAGGCACGACAACGCACGGCTAGGCAATGCACGGCAAGGCAAGGAAAGGGTAACGCAAGGCAAGGCACGGTGAGGCTAGGCAAGGCTAATGCACGACAAACGCAAGGCTAGGCAATGCACGACAATGCAAGGAAAGCTTAAAGCAAAGGAAGGCACGGTCAGGCGAGATAAGGCTAAGGCACGACAACGCAAGGCTAGGCAATGCAGGGAAGGGAAGCAAAAGAGTAACGGAAGGTAAGCAAGGCAAAGAAAAGCAAGGAAAGGCAAGGGTAACGGAAGGAACTGCACGGCAAGGGGAAACAAGGCTAAGGGCAACGGCAACGCAGGCTAGGCAATGCACGGCAAGGCAAGGAAAGGGTAACGCATGGGAAAGCACGGTCAGGCGAGGCAAGGCTAAGGCATGACAACGCAAGGCTAGGCAATGCACGACAATGCAAGGAAAGCTTAAAGCAAAGGAAGGCAAGGTCAGGCGAGATAAGGCAAAGGCACGACAACGCAAGGCTAGGCAATTCAGGGAAGGCAAGCAAAGAGTAACGGAAGGTAAGCAAGGCAAGGAAAAGCAAGGAAAGGCAAGGGTAACGGAAGGAACGGCACGGCAAGGGGAAACAAGTCTAAGGCACGACACCGAACGCTAGGCAATGAACGGCAAGGCAAGGAAAGGGTAACGCATGGGAAAGCACTGTCAGGGGAGGCAAGGCTAAGGCACGACGACGCAAGGCTAGGCAATGCACGGAAGGCAAGCAAAGAGTAACGGAAGGGAAGGAAGGCAAGGGAAAGCAAGGAAAGGCAAGTGTAACGGAAGGAACGGCACGGAAGGGGAAACAAGTCTAAGGCACGACAACGCACGCAAGGCAATGCACGGCAAGGCAAGGAAAGGGTAACGCATGGGAAAGCACGGTCAGGCGAGGCAAGGCTAAGGCATGACAACGCAAGGCTAGGCAATGCACGGAAAGCAAGCAAAGAGTAACGGAACGCAAGGAAGGCAAGGGAAAGCAAGGGAAGGCAAGGGTAACGGAAGGAACGGCACGGCAAGGGGTAAGAAGGCTAAGGCACGACAACGCAGGGCTAGGAAATGCACGGCAAGGCAAGGAAAGGGTAACGCAGGGGAAGGCACGGTCAGGTGAGGCAAGGATAAGGCACGACATGCAACGCTAGGCAATGCACGGCAAGGCAAGGAAAGAGTAACGGATGGTAAGGAAGGCAAGGGAAAGCAAAGAAAGGCAAGTGTAACGGAAGGAACGGCACGGCAAGGGGAAACAAGGCTAAGGCACGACAACGCACGGCTAGGCAATGCACGGCAAGGCAAGCAAAGGGTAACGCAAGGAAAGGCACGGTGAGGCTAGGCAAGGCTAATGCACGAAAACGCAAGGCTAGGGCGATGCACGACAATGCAAGGAAAGCTTAAAGCAAAGGAAGGAAAGGTCAGGCGAGATAAGGCTAAGGCACGACAACGCAAGGCTAGGAAATTCAGGGAAGGCAAGCAAAGAGTAACGGAATGTAAGGAAGGCAAGGGAAAGCAAGGAAAGGCAAGTGTAACGGAAGGAACGGCACGGCAAGGCGAAACAAGGCTAAGGCACGACAACGCACGGCTAGGCAATGCACGGCATGGCAAGGAAAGGGTAACGCATGGGAAAGCACGGTCAGGCGAGGCAAGGCTAAGGCATGACAACGCAAGGCTAGGCAATGCACGGAAAGCAAGCAAAGAGTAACGGAACGCAAGGAAAGCAAGGGAAAGCAAGGAAAGGCAAGTGTAACGGAAGGAACGGCACGGCAAGGGGAAACAAGGCTAAGGCACGACAACGCACGGCTAGGCAATGCACGGCAAGGCAAGGAAAGCTTAAAGCAAAGGAAGGCAAGGTCAGGCGAGATAAGGCAAAGGCACGACAACGCAAGGCTAGGCAATTCAGGGAAGGCAAGCAAAGAGTAACGGAAGGTAAGCAAGGCAAGTAAAAGCAAGGAAAGTCAAGGGTAACGGAAGGAACGGCACGGCAAGGGGAAACAAGGCTAAAGGCACGACAACGCACGGCTAGGCAATGCACGGCAAGGCAAGGAAAGGGTAACGTATGGGAAAGCACGGTCAGGCGAGGCAAGGCTAAGGCACGACAACGCAAGGCTAGGCAATGCACGGAAGGCAAGCAAAGAGTAACGGAAGGTAAGGAAGGCAAGGGAAAGCAAGGAAAGGCAAGTGTAACGGAAGGAACGGCACGGCAAGGGGAAACAAGGCTAAGCACGACAACGCACGCTAGGCAATGCACGGCAAGGCAAGGAAAGGGTAACGCAGGGGAAGGCACGGTCAGGTAAGGCTAGGATAAGGCACGACAATGCAAGGCTAGGCAATGACACGGCAAGGCAAGGAAAGAGTAACGGAAGGAAAGGAAGGCAAAGCAAAGCCAGGCAGGCAAGTGTAACAAAAGGCACGCCACGGCAAGGGGAAACAAGTTAAGGCACGACAACGCACGGCTAGGCAATGCACGGCAAGGCAAGGAAAGGGTAACGCAAGGCAAGGCACGGTGAGGCTAGGCAAGGATAATGCACGACAACGCAAGGCTAGGTAATGCACGACAATGCAAGGAAAGCTTAAAGCAAAGGAAGGCACGGTCAGGCGAGATAAGGCTAAGGCACGACAACGCAAGGCTAGGCAATGAACGGAAGGGAAGCAAAGAGTAACGGAAGGTAAGCAAGGCAAGGAAAAGCAAGGAAAGGCAAGGGTAACGGAAGGAACGGCACGGCAAGGGGAAACAAGTCTAAGGCACGACACCGAACGTTAGGCAATGAACGGCAAGGCAAGTAAAGGGTAACGCATGGGAAAGCACGGTCAGGCGAGGCAAGGCTAAGGCACGACAACGCAAGGCTAGGCAATGCACGGAAGGCAAGCAAAGAGTAACGGAAGGTAAGGAAGGCAAGGGAAAGCATGGAAAGGCAAGTGTAACGGAAGGAACCGCACGGCAAGGGGAAACAAGGCTAAGGGCACGACAACGCACGCTAGGCAATGCACGGCAAGGCAAGGAAAGGGTAACGCATGGGAAAGCACGGTCAGGCGAGGCAAGGCTAAGGCATGACAACGCAAGGCTAGGCAATGCACGGAAAGCAAGCAAAGAGTAACGGAAGGTAAGCTAGGCAAGGAAAAGGAAGGACAGGCCAGGGTAACGGAAGGAACGGCATGGCAAGGGGAAACAAGTCTAAGGCACGACACCGAACGCTAGGCAATGAACGGCAAGGCAAGGAAAGTGTAACGCATTTGAAAGCACGGTCAGGCGAGGCAAGGCTAAGGAAAGCCAACGCAAGGCTAGGCAATGCACGGAAAGCAAACAAGGAGTAACGGAATGCAAGGAAGGAAAGGGAAAGCAAGGGGAAGGCAAGGGTAACGGAAGGAACGGCACGGCAAGGGGTAACAAGGCTAAGGCACGACAAAACACGC